>NC_057801.1:186665391-186945541 GCF_018294505.1 Triticum aestivum
AATGCTCCAATCATGTACAACCCCGGTTTCAGCCAAGCAATTGTTTCATACTTTAGTTTTTTCAAACTTTTTCAACTTTCATGCAGTATATGAGCGCGAGCCATAGACATAGCACTATCGGTGGAATCGAGTGGCGGTTGTGGAGAAGACAAAAAGGAGAAGATAGTCTCACATCAACTAGGCGTATCAGCGGGCTATGGAGATGCCCATCAATAGATATCAATGTGAATGAGTAGGGATTGCCATGCAACAGATGCACTAGAGCTATAAGTATATGAAAGCTCTACAAAAGAAACTAGTGGGTGTGCATCTAACTTGCTTGCTCACGAAGACCTAGGGCAATTTAGAGGAAGCCCATCATTGGAATATACAAGCCAAGTTCTATAACAAAAAATTCCCACTAGTATATGAAAGTGACAACATAAGAGACTCTCTATCATGAAGATCATGGTTCTACTTTGAAGCACAAGTGCGGGAAAAGGATAGTAACATTGTCCCTTCTCTCTTTTTGGTGGGCTTCTTTGGCCTCTTTTATTTTTTTATTTTTCGTCTGAAGTCTCATCCCGACTTGTGGGGGAATCATAGTCTCCATCATCCTTTTCTCACATGGGACAATGCTCTAATAATGAAGATCATCACACTTTTATTTACTTACAACTCAAGAATTACAACTCGATACTTAGAACAAAATATGACTCCATGTGAATGCCTCCGGCGGTGTACCGGGATGTGCAATGAATCAAGAGTGACATGTATGAAAAAATTATGAATGGTGGCTTTGCCACAAATACGATGTCAACTACATGATCATGCAAAGCAATATGACAATGATGAAGCATGTCATAATAAACGGAATGGTGGAAAGTTGCATGGAAATATATCTCGGAATGGCTATGGAAATTCCATAATAGGTAGGTATGGTGGCTATTTTGAGGAAGGTAAATGATGGGTTTATGGTACCGGCGAAAGTTGCGCGGCACAAGAGAGGCTAGCAATGGTGGAAGGGTGAGAGTGTGTATAATCCATGGACTCAACATTAGTCATAAAGAACTCGCATACTTATTGCAAAAATCTACAAGTCATCAAAACCAAGCACTACGCGCATGCTCCTAGGGGAAGGGTTGGTAGGAGTTAACCATCGCGCGGTCCCGACCTCCACACATAAGGAAGGCAATCAACGAAACACCTCATGCTTAAAATTTGTCACACAACATTTACCATACATGCATGCTACGAGACTTGCAAACCTCAACACAAGTATTTTTCAATTTCACAATTACTCAACTAGCACGACTCTAATATCACCATCTTCATATCTCAAAACAATCATGAAATATTCAATGCACTCTATATGAAAGTTTTTATTATACCCATCTTGGATGCACATCATATTAGGACTAATTTTATAACCAAAGCAAATTACCATGCTATTCTAAAAGACTCTCAAAATAATATAAGTGAAGCATGAGAGATCAATAATTTCTATAAAATAAAACCACCACCGTGCTCTAAAAATATATAAGTGAAGTACTAGAGCAAAATTATCTAGCTCAAAAGATATAAGTGAAGCACATAGAGTATTCTAATAAATTCCTATTCATGTGTGTCTCTCCAAAAGGTGTGTACAGAAAGAATGATTGTGGTAAACTAAAAGGCAAAGACTCAAATCAAACAAGACTCTCCAAGCAAAACACATATCATGTGGTGAATAAAAATATAGCCTCAAGTAAAGTTACCGATAGATGAAGACGGAAGAGGGGATGCCTTCCGTGGAATCCCCAAGCTTAGGCTTTTGGTTGTCCTTGAATTTACTTGGCACTCCTTATTCGAAAGTCCATCAAATCTTTACCCAAAACTTGAAAACTTCACAACACAGAACTTAAACAAAAAATCTTGTGAGCTCCGTTAGTATAAGAAAACAAACCACCACATTAAGGTACTGTAATGAACTCATTCTTTATTTATATTGGTGTTAAACCTACTGTATTACAACTTCTCTATGATTTATACCCCCCGATACTACTCATAAATTCATCAAAATAAGCAAACAACACACGAAAAACAGAATCTGTCAAAAATAGAACATTCTGTAGCAATCTGTAACTTGCGAATACTTATGTCCCTCCAAAAATCCTGAGAAATTAGGAAGTTTTAAGAAATTTGTTTATTAATCTTCTGAAAAAAGAATCAACTGAAAATCATGTTCCTATGATTTACGAAAACTAATCTCGTGCATGAAAAAGTTTCGTTTTTTCAGCAAGATCAAATTAACTATCACCGTAGGTTATCCTAAAGGCATTACTTGGCACAAACACTAACTAAAACACAAAACCACATCTAACCAGAGGCTAGATGAATTATTTATTACTAAACAGGAACAAAAAGTAAAGAACAAAAATAAAATTGGGTTGCCTCCCAACAAGCGCTATCGTTTAACGCCCCTAGCTAGGCATTGGGATTTCAATGATGCTCACATGAAAGACAAGAATTGAAGCACAAAGAGAGCATCATAAAACACGTGATAAAAACATCTAAGTCTAACATACTTCCTATGCATAGGAATTTTATAAGCAAACAAATTATCAAGGCAAGCAAAAAATTGCATATGCAAGGAAGAAGAAAGAGACGATAGCAATCTCAACATGAAGAGAGGTAATTTAGTAACATAAAAATTTCTACAACCGTATTTTCCTCTCTCATAATAATTACATGTAGGATAATAAGAAAAATCGGCAAAATAGCTATCACATAACATATTCTCAACATGATCCACATGCATGCAAAGTTGACACTCTTCCAAAATAGTGGGATTAACATTAACTAAAGTCATGACCTCTCCAAACCCACTTTTATCAAAAATACCATAAGATTGAACATTCTACAAATATGTGGGATCTAAAGTTGACACTCTTCCAAACCCACTTTCAATATTATTTCAAACACTTTTATCAATCTCATATTCATCATGGGGCTTAAATAAATTTTCAAGATCATAAGAAGAATCACCCCAATCATGATCATTGCAACAAGTAGTAGACATAGAAAAACTAGCATCCCCAAGCTTAGGGTTTTGCATATTATTAGCACAATTGACATCAAGAGAATTTATAGTAAAATCATTGCAATCCTGCTTTTCATCGAAGGAACTATCAAGTATGGGTGCAAATAGCAATGATATCATGTTTAACATAAGGAACTATAGCAAATTCATCTTCATAAAGGCCACAAGAATAGCAAGCATCATGTTCATCAAGGGATATTTCAATCAAATCATCGAATCATAATTATCTATAGATTCATGCATATCATTATTTTCTTCCAAAGCAACGGTCATTCTTTCAATAAATTCTTTGACATAGAAATTATGAGCATAATTTTCATAGCAATATTTAAATATGTCAAAATTTTCAGATTTGTAGAGAGTAATATCATACTTTTCAATCAAAGAAGCACCTTCATAAGCACCCTTAAAAGCAACAAATTCTTCAATTTGTTCGATGTCGTAGTAACTATAAACACCCTTTGCATAAGATGATTAGATTTCATCATCATTAAACTCACATAGGTAGGGGAGGTGTTTTTAGGGTTCTTAGAGCAACAAGTAAAATCATAAATTTCACAAAGATTCCAAGCATAACACAACAATTTGTTCATTTGATCCCTAGTCATCATCATCATTCTCTTTTCTGTTTCTATATATATGGGTCCGTGCAGCATCTCCATGATATCATTATGATCAATTAATGTTCCAATTTTTTGTTTGCGCCTCGATAATTTTGCTTTTTCAGACAAACGGTGATGCACAAAATGAGCATGCTCATCTTAAGATTTCCCATAGACTAGGCTAGTTGGGGTTTCAGCATGAGCGCATAAGGATCGAAGATGATCCAAGTAGAACACTCTAAGTGGATTCATATCAATAGATTTTTAGCAAGCAAAGATGCAAGCAAATAGAAGGCACATGGAAACACAAAGAAAGATACATACGGGAAGAAGGCGAAGAAAAGGCAAAGGCAAAGGTTTTCGAAAATCGTTTTAGAAGTGGGGGAGAGGAAAATGAGAGGTGAATGAAAAATAATGTAATGCGAGGGAGAAGAGTTTGTGATGGGCACTTAGTAAGTCTTGACTTGGCGTAGATATCCCCGGCAACGGCGCCAGAAATCCTTCTTGCTACCTCTTGAGCATGCGTTGGTTTTCCCTTGAAGAGGAAAGGGTGATGCAGCAAAGTAGAATAAGTATTTCCCTCAGTTTTTAAGAACCAAGGTATCAATCCAGTAGGAGACTACACGCAAATTGCCTAGTACCTGCACAAACAATCAAGAACCTTGCAACCAACGCGATAAAGGGGTTGTCAATCCCTTCACAGTCACTCGCAAAAGTGAGATCTGGTAAAGATAATGAAGTAAATATTTTTGGTATTTTTGTTGTATAGATTGGAAAGTAAAGATTGCAAAATAGTAAACGAGATGCGATGTAAATACAAGAGATGTAATATAATAGAAAAGAGACCCCGGGGCCATAGGTTTCACTAGTGGCTTCTCTTAAGATAGCATAAATTATGGTGGGTGAACAAATTACTGCCGAGCAATTGATAGAAAAGCGCATAATTATGAGAATATCTAGGCAATCATCATGAACATAGGCATCACGTCTGTGTCAAGTAGATCGAAATGATTCTGCATCTACTACTATTACTCCACACGGACCCAGCCCTAGGGGGCGCGCCGGGCACCCTCATGGCCGCCTCGCTTGTTTCTTGACTTCCACTCCAAGTCCTCTGGATCACGTTTGTTCCAAAAAGATCGCTCCCGAAGGTTTCATTTCGTTTGGACTCCGTGATATTCCTTTTCTTCGAAACACTGAAATAGGCAAAAAAACAGCAATTCGGGTTGGGCCTCTGGTTAGTAGGTTAGTCCCAAAAATGATATAAAAGTGTAAAGTAAAGCCCATAAACATCCGAAATGGGTAATATAATAGTATAGAACAATAAAAAATTGTAGATACGTTGGAGACGTATCAAGCATCCCCAAGCTTAATTCCTGCTTGTCCTCGAGTAGGTAAATGATAAAAACAGAATTTTTGATGTGGAATGCTACCTAGCACTAGTAGATTGCCCGTGCGTTGCCACGGGCATTTGACAGAATCCATCTCCATCTCTCTCATGTCCTACAAAATAAAAAATATATAGACATGTGCCTTTTGAGTATTATATCACGTGCATCATATAAACCAAGAAGAACCATTATTTGCATGCACCTCTTCTGGTTGTGTAAAGCTCGTTGAGTTTTCAGTCCGGTCCATCATCGCTAATCAATGTCTATGTCAGTCGACATTTTCGAAGCATCATCCAAATCCATCAGTTTTTACCTATGAAGGTGGAAAAATATAATAAATATTAGATTTTATTTAAAAATGATGGTATATAATATATATATATATTCACTGGTGAGCTGCTAGAAATGAGCTGTGTCTGTTTTTAACCAATGAGATGCAGGGTGCTTCATAGTAGAGCGAATGCCAGACCAATTTTAATAAATTGTAGGCTCACTTTAAATCACTTGTTGATGATTATTCTCGGGAATCTCTACTTTTTAGGTAAGTGGTATTTTTCATTATAAAAAAGTGTGTTCCGTTTCTCTAGGAGCAAACATCCGATTTTCCCTTTATATAAAAAGTACTCATTTATCCGCAATTTCTTGAATCCTTTTAAGTTATTTATATATACATAGAGAAATCGTCCGACACATTTCAACAACCACAAGCAGTCCAACATAAAAACCAAATCATTTTCATCGCAAGTTTAAGACACCTCATTTTTTTCCGTTTTAAGAAGATGATGTTGGAACGATTAAAGTATATTCAGTTTCTTCTCTTAAAAATGTGTTTATTCGTGTGATATTCTAAACTAAATTTATAAGTATGAAAAACCTTTAGTTGTATATTCCATGTATAAGATATACTGTACATTCTTGTGGTCTCCTAATTATTTACTTTAAAAAAATCATGTTTTTCTGAGCAAATGCAATGCAGCCTGCTTCTCCTCTTAAAAAGAAATTACCTAAATAAAAGAAGTCAAGACGGCTCTCACTCGCTCGCTGCACGGCACACTCACATCTCTCTCCGCGCACTCACTCACATTTCACTCTCCACCGCACATGTCGCCGCAGCCATCTCTCCCGGCCATGGCGCTGCGGCGATGCTGCAGCTATAGATCACCGCCATGGCTTGGATCTGCTATATCCCCTCCACGGTCCATACCACCTCCCGCCCCCTCCACTTCCCGCCGCACCCCATCCCCTCCATCGCGATATCTCCGGTGAGCAGCGGGACTGCATATCTGGCCCGATGAGCAGCCAGATCCGGCCGCCGACCGGGAGGTGCAGAAGGCCTCGCCGTTATTTTTTGCGCTGGCGATGTAGCTGGAGGGAGGGTCTTCTCCGATGAGCAGCCGGACCGCACATCTGCCGCGGTGAGCAGCAGGATTCGGCTGCTAGTCACGCCGGCCACGTAGCTGTTGGGACGGTCCAATAACGTCTCCAGGCAGTCCACCTTCGGCAAGAGCAGAGCCGGGCTGTTGAAGAAGGTGCAGTAGCTCGCCATGCTCTGCGAGGCGGACCTTGGCGTCCTCATATTCGACAGCGCCGGCAAGCAGATGGACTACTGCAGCCCCTCCACCATGTCCAATAGTTCTCTTTCGTCGATCTTCTCCACCCTATCTCATGGCATGTGCGTACATCTCGATTCATCCCGGTTGCAAACTTATTTTGGATATTCTGTAATCCCCTGTCTAGCTAGGTGCCCCTCTGTGGCTCTGACGTGTATACCTTTTGATTGTTCTGTTTTTAGTACAAGAGTACATGTGTGTGATGAACTGATAGATTCATTCCGGAAGATGAACTTATTAAAGTCACTTAAAATCCTTACAATCATCTAATGCCAAACGATCTGGGGCAGACACAATTGATTTGTGTGAAATAGAAGATGAGAACGAACTTTAATTAGCTAGAGTATGGGGATGCTCTGATTGTGTCTTGTCAGGTAATGCTCATAATTTAGCTCCATGAGGCCAAGGAGAAAAAGCTTGTGCCTCGCAAGGTATAACTTGTGTCTACATGCTCAACAAAATATCGCCTTCCAGACTTGCAGTATAATTCAGAAGGATGGTCAAAGGTTACTTTACGTTGTATGATTATTAGTCAGATGAGAAGTTCAGCTAAAAAATGTCTCGTGCAGTCAGGAACTGTAAATTTTTAATAAGCTTATATGCTTGTACTCATCTTCCACCACTATATGATGAGCCACAATAGCTAACCATCCTCAATCACCTCTTGCAATTCTCAGAACTTCCCGTCCTTGATGCACTAAACTGACTTTCAACACGACATGTTCTTTCCCTCATCACCCTACTCAGATGAAATGGGCATTGAAAAGAAAGAAATATAAGTACATCAAGCATTCAGATGAGGCTGTTGACAACCCATAAATCCTGAGTATACATGAACAACCAAATGCCATCTACAATTATACTGAAGGTGGGTAAATAGAAGGGTTACTGGTGGTACTAATTATTATGTTGTTATTAGCAAATCCTTTCGGAGACCGAGGGACAAGGGCGACAACCGCCTTCCCATAGAGTGCCTACTGATTCTGCCAGCGCTACTTCCATCGTGAGCCCACCAGTACTGCTCGTGTGTTGCCACGTACAGAGAAACTATGAATTGAGATTTTCATCCAAAGCATGAAAATATTAATGTTCCTCTATTCTCCCCTCCCTCGTATGATCATACCCAATTAATGGTTGCCTCGCTACAATCAACGTAGCTCTGATGTGCAATGTTTTCTCCTCCAACTCTAACAAATTTGTCGTAGCTCACAACTGGATGGGCCTTGTGGTTGAAGGAAAATATCCAAACCTACGCAGAAGCAACAAAATGAGGACACCTTATAAAAAACAAAAAAAACGAGTCATATATGCATGTACTGTAGCTCGATGAATATTTGTCCTCAATTCCCTCTCTCCTTCATTCCCCCCTCGCCGGTGATGTGCTGGCTATTTGAAAATATAAATACCCACCACTAAACATATATCAAGAGGCTTCGTCTTCGACTTCGCTCCGCCTTTGACAACAACAACAAGCATTAGATAGACCTGCATCTCAATTTCAATTGTGCACAAAAATAACAATATAGTTAGAAGAGAGGCGTCTGCAAGAAGGGGTTTAGTGAGACCATGAGGCCACTACACTATTGTACGGGTTTTCAGAAAGCTTCGGATACATGTTTTGTTGTTTGTTTTACCTGAATGCCAATGAAAGAACATATTTCATAAAAAAAATTAATTCGAGGAAATGCACTACAAGATGTTACAATTCCAAACCGAGCTAGGTACAGCCAAAGCTTCATGCCTAAGAGAAAAACAAAACAACAACGAAATGCTCGCGAACTAAGCTAGCTACAACCGAGGATTAATACATGTAAGAAAATAAAATAGTGTGAAATCAGGAATGAAAGATCAAGAAACTCACATGGGGGTAGTTCATCATTCTCAAAAAAAGAACAGTTTATGTACGACTCTATGAGAAAGTTGACGACTTATGTCTCCAGAATGAAATAGCTTTCTTGCACATCTTGCTAACAGAAAGTTCACCAAAACTGAAGGAAGAAACAGTAAGCATATTTTTTAATGCGAAACCTAGTGCATCTAAATATGTCACATAGTAACGGGAGTGGACATATTAAATTAAAAAATATTTGCATCTAAAAAAAGAGATCGATCTCTGATTTGTTGAGTAATTATCAAACCCAGTGTTGTTCTCTTTCGTCGACGGTCCGCACGCTCCCCACCCATGTTCTCCCTTGGGCCACGTCCGTCCGCTCCCAGTTTAAAACCCAGAACTTTGTTGCGTCGTGATCGCCCATGCGTGCACTGCCAGCTGGCTGGCCGCCCCAATTCCCTTGGATCCGTCCGCTCAATGCCAGGAGATTTGCACATGGATGCATCCGCCGTCAATACCAACTGCCCATCATAGAAGAATGGATTAGTACGTCGACCGGGATAATAAATATGAAACTCACACAAATGGAATTTACAGTTATCAACAAACACTAATCAGAATACCTTCTAAATCTCACATAGTGGACGGTTGCTCTGAACATCATTGTGTTAGAGAAACAATGTACCTTTCTCAGCCTACTACCAGGTGCAGAATCCATAGACCACCATGATCCTCAACACATCAAAGCTGTTGTACATCATTAGATTAGTCTGTCCTCCCTATGATAAATTGTGTAACACTGTGAAATATAACAAATATTGTTATCCCATTGTGAACAGAGAAAAGAAAGAACAAATTATCTTCATACTCTCATATTTATGAAAAATATTTAGTCAACAAGAACATGTACTTGCCAACTTCATTGTAAACCAACTCAAGTTTGCAGCAAGGTTATTTATTAATTTATGTGAAATGTTTTTGCCATTTAGAAAAGCTTAGAACCAAATGGAAAATTACGAAGAAGCCCAAATGTTTTTATTCCTTTTTGGTTTCCCTTACGTGCTGCGGGCAGAGTATGATGCTTGTCTAAAATACCTAAAGGCACAAGTAAGGCTACATCTTAATACTCAACTAATGTTGCTCACTCAGATTGTTCTCCTCAACGTCTACCAATTTTTCTGTTCGTGTTCGCTACACTATCCCCCACTCAAAAAAATTACACATCAGTGCAAAGGCATAACATAGGGAGGACATAAAAATGATCGGTACAACTCCCAGCAACATCTCTCTCGAATTCATCTCCATCCTGCCAAATACGAGTGCAAAACCTACTTCTCCCTAGACTTTGGACCATGACAGATGTAAAGAGAACAGTTGCATGTCGTCGCCTCCGCTTCCCCTATGCACCACAAAACATGCAGAGCACTTAGAAATACCACATGATTCAGAGAACAACATGTACAAGATTAAGACAGCTACACCTTGATTCAGATAAAAAATCACCATGTTCCTCGCCCACCGCCAGCACACACCAAGCATGATTCAGAAATGCTGGATTCGGATTTTGCAAATGGACTGGAAAAGTGCTAATGAAGGGATAGTGGTTCTCTGGCCAGCGGTGGCCGATGGGCAGGAAATGGTGATTATTCAGTAACACTGATTCAAAACATGAAAAATGCATGCATGGGCACAACAGTATTTTTTTCAAAAAGTTGGCAATACAATAAGATGGAGTCTCAAACAAGAAATGGTTAGCTGAAGAAAAATACCTATTAAATGAACTGAAAGCATATACTGTCATCCCTCCATTCGGTAAACAACATTAATCTTGTCAAGAGACTCAATCTGCTTCTGATGGTGAGAGATGACAAGGCCATGTTAAATGCTGGTGGCTATATCTGATTTATTTTTTCTGCTGACCAAGCCCAGTTTACAGCTTCGTCACAATTAAATACTCCAATCGAGCCATATGGAACAAGTCACACATCATGTTTATCCCTACAAATTGTTATGGGCATAAACTAAAAAAACAGGCGTGATTTGATTAAAATCAAACACCACACCCAAAGAAAATGCCTACAGAATAGATCACTTGATATATACACCACCTCCACTTAGAGTCGTAGTCGCTCCATACCATGATGACAGCATGTGCAACATTTCCATACTATGATGATGACTCCGAATCTCTTTCATTGAACACCTTCACCTGGTTATCGACATTGTCGATCACTACGCCGGTCTTCTTCAGGTAGTGAACCTTGGTGCCGTCCTCGAGGAGATGGTGCCTAACCCTACTCGTCATGTTCTTCTACTTTGAGTAGAGCATCATGTTCAAGCTAAGAATGGGGCCTTCAATCTGACCAAAGGAAAATCTGAAATACCGTCATGTAACGCCCCGGATCCGATGCGCCAGGTGTCTGCCAGTTATTCGCCGTCGTTGCCATGTCATTTGCTTGCGTGTTGCACTTTGCCATGTCATCATCTGCATTTCATATCATGTCATCATGTGCATTTCATTTTGCATACGTGTTCGTCTCATGCATCCGAGCATTTTCCCCGTTGTCCGTTTTGCAATCCGGCACTCCTATGTTCCCCGGCGTCCCCTTTTTGTCTCTCATTGTGAGTGGGTGTTAAACTTTCTCGGAATGGCCCGAGGTTTGCCAAGCGGCCTTGGTATAGCACCGGTAGACCGCCTGTCAAGTTTCGTGTCATTTGGAGGTCGTTTGATACTCCAACGGTTAACCGGGTAACCGTAAAGCCCTCTTTGAGTTGCAGCCCAACACCCCTTCCGAAGTGGCCCAAAACCCACCTAAGTCTCTTCCAAGCTCTCGGTCGTTCGATCACGATCGCGTGGCCGAAAACCGCACCTCATTTGGACTCTCCTAGCTCCTTCTACCTATAAATAGGTCCTCCCCCTCCATTTTCGCGGATATTTTTCCCCCCGAAACCCTAAATCTCTCCCTCTCCGCGCCGGACGCGTCCGCCCCTGGCCGGACACGTCCGCGCCGCCGCGCTCGGCGAATCCCGACGCGCCACGTCGCCCGCCACCGTCTCCACCGCGCCAGGCCCGCCGGGCCTGGATCGGGCCCGCGAGGCCCATCCGCCGTCGCCGCCCGCCGCGGGAGCCCGCGCCCGTCGCCGGCGAGCTCCCCGCGCCGGCCGCCGCCCCCTCGCCGGACTGCCCCGCTCCGCCCCGCGCAGGCCCCCGCCAGGCCCGGCCGCGCCTCCCCGCGCCACGCCCCGTCGGCCCCTGCCCGGTCGCCGCCGGCGCCGCTCTCCCGCGCCCCGTGGCCGCCCGGAGCCGGCCGGCCGCCACCGCTCCTCCGGCCGCGCTCGCGCGCCAGCGCCGCCGCCCCGTGCCCGAGGGCGCCGCCCCGCGACCTCCTCCCCCCCCCCCCCCCGCGTCGGGATCCGGCCGGATCCGGCGAGATCCGGCCCGGATCCGCCGCCCCCGGCCTCCTCCGGCGAACTCTCCGGCGAGCTCGCGCCGCCGCCTCGTAAACCGTGCAATCCCGCAGGTTGCCCCCGTTTCACTAAGTCCCAGTTTTCTTGCATAAAGATGTCATGTTCATCGCATCACATCTCTGCATCCGTAGCTCCGTTTCGTGCGTATAATATGTCAAATTGTTCGTCTCAACGAGTACTTCATTTCATTCCATTGCGTTATTTTTATTTGAGCTCATCTTGATGCCCTAAATGCTGTTGGAAGAGTGCATGTTGATGTTAATCTGCTGAAACTGTTATAACTTGCTCATTTATCATTTTTGCCATGATTGATGTGTGCATCATATGAGGTTGATGTCTACATGTATGTTGATCTATGCCATGCCATCTTTCCAGGGGTGCCAACCATATATTTTTGTGAGTTGTGTGCTGAGTGTATCAAGCTTGCTAAGTAGGGTAGTTGTTGTTGCTGTTTTCTTGACAGATTCTGTTATATTTTGTTGCTATGTTAACATGCTTCTACAAGTCATTGTGTGCATAATCTGGAGATGCTCTATAAACATGTTTTGATCTACATGTCTTTCTCTATCCATTCATGCCCTTGGTTGCAATTATAGCCTGCTGTATCATGCTGGAATCTTGCTCTAAAGTTGCTTGAAAATGTTGCTGTCAGCCTGTTAACATTAAGTTCACTTGTTCCCATGTGTTTTGCTAGTGATCCATGTATCCTATGACCTTGCTCTTGCCATGCTTAGTTTCATAAACATGCCTTCTTACTGTTGGTTGCCTTGTCATGCCATGTATTGCTCTGTGGTGAGTGGTTCAAGCTCACGAACATGCCTACTTATTGTTGTTCCTGCCATGTATGAATCTGTAATATAACTTGCTATGTTTACATGGGTGCCATCATATTTTCTGATCCTTTTTGGCTCATGGTCAGTAAGGGACTTTTGATCTATGCTTTTAGTAGATTCATGCCATGCCTTTGTTTGCCATGATAAGTTCCTGTAACATGTTGTTTGATAGCTCTAAACATTGCAACCTGATGTTATTTCTGCTAAAGTCTGAAACTGTTATTATTTGCAATATCTCCATGTCTTTTTGAGCATGTTCTAGTTGCTTCTGGAGATAGCTCAGTGTTCATGTTTTGTTATGCTTTACCAGTACTTCATGCCCATGCCTTTTGTTATTATGTTGGGGTGCTGTAGCATATTGTTTTGATGCTTGTAAGATGCCTAGTTGCTGTTATGGATAGATTGTTGCTATAACTTGTATAGTGTGCATGTGTTGAACCGTTGCTCCGTTTTGAGTGTGCTCTATATGAAACTTGCTTGATTTTGCATGTATCTTCATATTATCATGTTTCATCCTTGTTTTGAGGTGTTTGCTTGATGTTTGGGTGCATTTTGCATCAATGTCATGTTTAACTTGTTTTGCTCATATCTTCTAGCCCGTAGCTCCAAATCTAATGAACTTTATATGTAACTTGACTAGAATTTCGTGTAGATCACCTTGGTGCATTTTAACCTGCTGTTTAACAACTTGAACATAAGGTTTATTCAGTTCTGGACCAATTTCGAAATTTGCATATGAGGACTTACCGGAATTGTTATATGTTGTTCCCGGCCTCATTTAAACTTGCCTTGATGTGTTGTTCTTGTTTGCATCATCTCTTGCCATGAGTAGCTTCATGTAGCTTGGTCATGCATCATGCTTGTTGTGCATCATGCCTTGTTCATGTGTGGTGTGTTTACCTATGTTGTGTGCTTCTTCTTGTTAGTTCCTGTTTTCGTTGCGATCGTGAGGATTCTTTCGTCTACGGTTGGTTCGGCTTCATCCGTTCGTCTTCTTTATGGACTCGTTCTTCTTCCTTGCGGGATTTCAGGCAAGATGACCGCTACCTTGGATCTCACTACTATCATTGCTATGCTAGTTGCTTCGTTCTATCGCTTTGCTGCGTTACCTATCATTTGCTCTTCAAGCCTCCCCAAATTGCCATGAACCTCTAACCTTTGACACCATTCCTAGCAAACCATTGCTTGGCCATGTCACCGCTTTTGCTCAGCCCCTCTTATAGCGTTGCTAGTTGCAGGTGAAGTTGAAGATTTCTCTATGGTGGACAGGGTTATGTTGGGATATCACAATATCTCTTATATTATTAATGCATCTATATATTTGGTAAAGGGTGGAAGGCTCGGCCTTATGCCTGGTGTTTTGTTCCACTCTTGCCGCTCTAGTTTCCGTCATACCGGTGTTATGTTCCCAGATTTTGCGTTTCTAACGCGGTCGGGTGATTTATGGGACCCCCCTGACAGTTCGCTTTGAATAAAACTTGCCCAGCAAGGCCCAACCTTGGTTTTACCATTTGCCTCACCACCACCTACCCCTTTCCCTTGGGTCGGCCAACCCAAGGGTCATCTTTATTTTAGCCCCCCCCCCGGGCCAGTGCTTGTCTAAGTGTTGGTCCAAACCGAGCCGCCTGCGGGGCCACCTCGGGGAAACTCGAAGTCTGGTTTTACTCGTAGCCTGTCTCATCTGGTGTTGCCCTGAGAACGAGATATGTGCAGCTCCTATCGGGATTGTCGGCGCATCGGGCGGTCTTGCTGGTCTTGTTTTACCATTGTTGAAATGTCTTATAAACCGGGATTCCGAGACTGATCGGGTCTTCTTGGGAGAAGGTCTATTCCTTCGTTGATCGCGAGAGCTTGTCATGGGCTAAGTTGGGACACCCCTGCAGGGTATAAACTTTCGAGAGCCGTGCCCACGGTTATGTGGCAGATGGGAATTTGTTAATGTCCGGTTGTAGATAACTTGACACCAGATCCGAATTAAAACGCATCAACCGCGTGTGTAGCCGTGATGGTCTCTTCTCGGCGGAGTCCGGGAAGTGAACACGGTCTTTGGGTTATGTTTGACGTCAGTAGGAGTTCAGGATCACCTCTTGATCATTGCTAGCTTCACGACCGTTCCGCTTGCTCTCTTCTCGCTCTTATTTGCGTATGTTAGCCACCATATCATGCTTAGTCGCTGCTGCAACCTCACCACTTTACCCCCTTCCTTTCCCTTTAAGCTTTGCTAGTCTTGATACCCATGGTAATGGGATTGCTGAGTCCTCGTGGCTCACAGATTACTACAACAACAGTTGCAGGTACAGGTTATGCGATGATCATGACGTGAGAGCGATGCTTGTTTGCGTTGAGTTCTTCTTCTGCTTCTTCTTCGATCAGGGGATAGGTTCCAGGTCGGCAGTCTGGGCTAGCAGGGTGGATATTGTTTGAGTTTTTGTTTATGTATCATCCGTAGTCGGATGTTGATCTCTTGTATGATGTATTGTTGTATTCGTGTGGCATTGTATGCCTTATGTATGTATCCCTATCTATTATGTAATGTTGATGTAATGATATCCACCTTGCAAAAGCGTTTCAATATGCGGGTCTATCCTTAATGGGACCTTCGAGTTCCTTTTGTATAGGGTCGCATATTGGGCGTGACACGTCAGAAGATAATACTTGTGGCACTGAAACTATGTTGTTGCCAGGAACATATGCGCGCATGCATGGCAAGAGGCATGGTCGCATGGAGAGAAGTTTTGATAAAAATAGTACTAACCATGACAATTTCCCCCGATTCATCCTCTGAGCATTTATTGTGCTTTGACTTCAAGTTCGGGTCCTTCACTATCATAGTGTTCTTGTGCTTGTAAAGCGGCACAACTTCCCCAACTTTACTATTCTCATGGCCTGCGATGACTTGAATTGTGTCACCGACACTGA
The DNA here is from genome assembly GCF_018294505.1 of Triticum aestivum. NCBI lineage: Eukaryota > Viridiplantae > Streptophyta > Magnoliopsida > Poales > Poaceae > Triticum > Triticum aestivum. Next base: position 186,681,107 of record NC_057801.1, read on the forward strand.
CATGCATCTTGTAAGGCATAGGATGATTATTTGGTTTACAGTGCTTTCGTTCCCACTGCTTAAGCTGGAGTGGGAAAATAATCCTTACATTTAATAGTGGTTAGCTAACAAAGTGTGGGGTGTTAAACCCAGATTGGTACTCACCCTCATTTCAATTAGGCTAGTCTTGACCATGAATCTTACCCACATATCAAATTTATGTATAGCTTGTGTTCACACATTCATGTTTGCCCTTTGCATCAGAAACAACTAAAGTTAGCTCACACACCTTAGTAGAGATGCACCATGACCGATGCCTTCCCATGGAAACAACACTTGTTGACGATTCTTGCAACATATCTCGGCGCTAATTTGTCATAATCACCAAAGCCTGAAGCACCCACGGTGGACCACTGGAAGCTGGGCATGAGGGGTAAAGTGTTCTACTGCCGTCAATGCCCGTAGTGGCTCATCCAGTACCAAACAGTACAGTCGGGCCCCTTGTCGATCCCTCCACGATCGATAGTGCCATGTGCACAAACCATTTTCTGTCTTTATCATCACCTGCAATCACAAAATGATCAAAACCAAGAAAATAATAACAAAACCAAAGAACACCAAAGGACAGTGTATCCAATAAATCAACACCAACGATGCAACAATAATTAGACATACAACAACAACACTAAAGGAGTTCACAGCACCTACTTGTTTTTTGTGGGTATATATAAGCTCTCACATTTTGCATTACAAGTAAGAGACCAAAAAATGATACATACTTGCCCGTGCATTGCAATGGGGCGAAAATATTCTAGTTGTGTTCCACACCAGTTTGTGTTAAATATGTAGTACCTGACCAAGTAGTACCCGACAACCTTGTTATTCATTTGGCTGCCTTTGGCAACCTTTGTTAACCTGACCAAGTAGCAGCATTGATGTTTCGAAAAAAAGTAGCAGCACTGAGGACAATGAAGATCATACCCTCCCATCAATCTATGTTCATGCTAAAAAAGGCATTATTTTGTTGGATATAATTAGTATTCTGGAGCATGTGAAATGGGGAGCACACTACCTTTAGGGTTAGAATCTCATGAAGTTGCGATTCTAATGGTGTCAACGCTCTACAGCTAAACACAATTGAGATATCCGTATTTAGGATATGAACACTATTCATAGAAACAAAAATGTATCATAAAAATATAAGAACCAAAAGGAGACAGGGATGCCTTAGAAGATACCACTAAAAGGCAGATCAGGAAAATCATCACTTATTGATGCCACATTTGTCGTTATCTCACTGCCCGATTAGATAATTTGGGAAAAGGAAATGATAACTCAACCTGCCTTTTCTGAATTTGGAAGAAACATAGGAGTGTGGAAGCTCGGTGTCATCACCTGACTTGATTCCAGCGAGCTTGTCCATGGTGATGATTGCCTACAATACCACAGACGTGACTCGCCCCACGCTAGCTACTGCTTCGCCGCTGCCTCACTTTTCACAGGGGTTCCTTGTCAAGGCTTGATGCATGTGTACTACATTCAGAGTTTTGGTCTGCATGTAAACAAAAGATAGAGGCGAGCCCTCAAAATTAAGACAAATTTATCCTACAGCATCGGACATTTCCAATCAATCAATGGAGCATTCCATGTCATGCATATATTTCATTCCATCTTAGACTGTAAAGAAAAAAGAGCTATGAATGTAGGGGGTAACTTGCGTCCAACCTTGCCGTAGTTGACATGCTTGCTAGCTTGAGACTATGGTACGGGAGCAATATAGCAACTGGGCTTCTGACGGGGACCGTATACAACCTGAAGCTCAAGGGCGGGGTGGAGGATTGGGTCCAATTCACCTGGCAGGTATATACCCCTACATGTAATCGCCAAATCTGTCATTGTTCAGATATAATAGATATGCAGCTATACATGTTCAGATATAATGGTCAAATAAATAATAGTTACACGACGGGCAAATATTATTTTGAGCTTCTCAATGTTACCGAGCAAAGTGGAAGATCCTTTTTGCTTGGACTTTTTGGAGTAGCACTTGAGGAACTTCTTCTGTTGCATATCTGTTATATGTGAACAATGGTTGATAATCTCCATGTATATACGGCATCCCCTGTAAATAATATCCCTGTACAGTCCTATGAGGAACAAATTCGGCAGAATATAAGTGAAAGCAGTTTGATGCAGGCGGGCTCTCTGATCAATACTGAGGTCATACATCTCTAGCTAACAGATTACTACATGGATCAACCCAGACGACTACATGGATCTCTTACATATTGCTACATGGATCAACCCAGCCAGATTACTACATGGATCAACCCATCTTTAGTAGGCAAAGATTAAGTGCCTGGATCAAGCTTCCTGCAAAAAAAAGTACCTGGATCAAGCAAAAATAATACAGTACCTTGACATCGTCAGACCAACGCGGCATGCTGCCTACCACATGATCTGCCATGGCTGCCGGTCATGCATGCACATCACCACACGTTGCAGGCAGCAGAGGTCGTTGAGTGGAAGCCGCCCATGTGCCATGGTCGATGAGCCCATCACCACCGCTGGAGTCGACCACGGAATAGAGGGAGATGGATTGGGCGGCCACACTAATCAAGATCAGGCGCGAGCACCTGATCTGGATGTGTCCGTCCTCGTCCCGGCTTCCACACGTGCCCCTGCGACACTACCGCGGCCATGCGCCCAAGTGGCCGATGCACACCGTGGTTGGGCTGCATTGGGCGACCTCGATGAAGGCGAGCGAGGCGTGGCATCGGCGTCGGGCAGGGCTGGGCGGCGCGAGGCGTGTGGCCGAGGCATCAGCATGGGCAGGGAACCCTAGACAGAAATCGAGGGAGTCTCAGCCCTCCTCACCTCAGCCCCGATCTCCATCCCAGCGTGGCGCCATCGTGGGCTGGGGAAGCAGCATGATGAGGCGGGGAGGTAGCGCGAGAGGGGCGGCGGCGAACACAGAGACGGATGGATGGGATTTAGGTTAGGTCTGCGTGGAGTCGTGAAAAGTACTCCGATTTTCTTTGGTGCGGGGAGGGACGAAAAAATCTACGAAAAAAACCAAGGTGGGAAGGAGGACGGAAAAAAACGGTGGTGGTGGGACGAAAATTGACCGGCGAAGACTACCAACTGCTCCATTAGAAGTAGAGATAATTCTCAATGTAGTTTTCTTTATTGTGGCATGAATGTTCAGATCCAAATAATTCAAAATAAAAGTTCATATTAACATAAGAAATAGTAATACTTCAAGCATACTAATCAAACAATCATGTCTTCTCAAAATAACATGGCTAAAGAAAGTTATCCCTACAAAATCGTATAGTCTGGCTGTTGCTCTATCTTCATCACACAAAGTATTTAATCATGCACAACCCCGATGACAAGCCAAGCAATTGTTTCATACTTTAGTAATCTCAAACTTTTTCAATTTTCACGCAATACATGAGTGTGAGCCATGGACATAGCACTATATGTGGAATAGAATGGTGGTTGTGGAGAAGACAAAAAGAAGAAGATAGTCTCACATCAACTAGGCGTATCAACGGGTTATGGAGATTCCCATTAATAGATATCAATGTGAGTGAGTAGGGATTGCCATGCAACGGATGCACTAGAGCTATAAATGTATGAAAGCTCAAGAAAAAAAACTAAGTGGGTAAGCATTCAACTCGATTGCTCATGAAGACCTAGGGCATTTGAGGAAGCCCATCATTGAAATATACAAGCCAAGTTCTATAATGAAGAATTCCCACTAGTATATGAAAGTGACAACATAGGAGACTCTATCATGAAGATCATGGTGCTACTTTGAAGCACAAGTGTGGTAAAAGGATAGTAGCATTGCCCCTTCTCTCGCATTGCCCCTTCTCTCTTTTTCTCTTATTTCATTTTTTTCTTTTTTTTCCTTTTTTGGGCCCTTCTTTTTTTTGGCCTTTCTTCTTTTTTTTTCTTTTTTTCTTTTGTGGGATCTTTGGCCTCTTTTCTTTTGTAAAGTCCAAAGTCTCGTCCCGACTTGTGGGGGAATCATAGTCTCCATCATCCTTTCCTCACTGCGACAATGCTCTAATAATGAAGATCATCACACTTTTATTTACTTACAACTCAAGATTACAACTCAATACTTCAAACAAGATATGACTCTATATGAATGCCTCCGGCGGTGTACCGGGATATGCAATGAATCAAGAGTGACATGTATGAAAATTATGAAGGTGGCCTTGCCACAAATACGATGTCAACTACATGATCATGCAAAAGCAATATGACAATGATGATGTGTGTCATAATAAACGGAACGGTGGAAAGTTGCATGGCAATATATCTCGGAATGGCTATGGAAATGCCATAATAGGTAGGTATGGTGGCTGTTTTGGGGAAGGTATATGGTGGGTGTATGGTACCGTCGAAAGTTGCGCGGCACGAGAGAGGCTAGCAATGGTGGAAGGGTGAGAGTGTGTATAATCCATGGACTCAACATTAATCATGAAGAACTCATATACTTATTGCAAAAATCTACAATTAATCAAAAACAAAGTAGTACGCGCATGATCCTAGGGGGATAGATTGGTAGGAAAATACCATTGCTCGTCCCCGACCGCCACTCATAAGGAAGACAATCAGTAAATAAAATTGTGCTCCAACTTCATCACAAAGCGGTTCACCATACGTGCATGCTACGGGAATCACAAACTTCAACACAAGTATTCTTTAAATTCATAATCACCCAACTAGCATGACTCTAATATTACCACCTTTATATCTCAAAACAATTATCAAGTATCAAATTGATCATAACATCCAATTCACTTCCTAGGATAGTTTTTATTATACCCAACTTGGATGTCCATCATTCTAGGACCAATTTTATAACCATAGCAAATACCATGCTGTTATAAAAGACTCCCAAAATAATATAAGTGAAGCATGAGAGATTAACAATTTCTACAAAATAAAGCCACCGCCGTGCTCTAAAAGATATAAGTGAAGCACCAGAGCAAAAACTATCAAGCTCAAAAGATATAAGTGAAGCACATAGCGTATTCTAATAAATTCTAAATCAAGTGGGATTATCCCAAAAGGTGTGTACAGCAAGGATGAATGTGGTAAACTAAAAGGCAAAGACTAATATCATACAAGACTCTCCAAGCAAAACACATATCATGTGGCGAATAAAAATATAGCTCTAAGTAAAGTTACCAATAGACGAAGACGAAAGACGGGATGCCTTCTGGGGCATCCCCAAGCTTAGGCTTTTGGCTATTCTTGAAGATCTTGGGGTGCCTTGGCCATCTCCAAGCTTATGCTCTTGCCACTCCTTATTCCATAGTCCATCAAATCTTTACCCAAAACTTGAAAACTTCACAACACAAAACTCAATAGGAAATCTCATAAGCTTCGTTAGTGCAAAAAAGAAAAACCACCACATAAGTTACTGCAATGAACTCGTTATTCATTTATATTGGTGTTAAACCTACTGTATTCCAACTTCTCTATGGTTCATACCCCTACATACTAGCCATAGATGCATCCAAATAAGCAAACAACACACGAAAAACAGAACCTTTCAAAAACAGAACAGTCTGTAGCAATCTGTAACTCTCGAATACTTCTGGAACTCTAAAAATCCTACCAAAATAGTAAGTCCTGGGAAATTTATCTATTGATCTACAGCAGAAAAAATCAACGCAAAATCACGTTTCTGTGAATTACCAAAATTATTTTCGTGCGCGCAAAGTTTCTGTTTTCAGCAGAATCAAACTAACTATCACCGTAGATTATCCTATAGGTTCTACTTGGCACAAGCACTAATTAAAACATAAAAACACATCTAAACGGAAGGTAGATGCAAAATTTATTACTACACGGAAGCAAAAACAAAAAAACTAAAATAAAATTGGGTTGCCAACCAACTAGCGCTATTGTTTAACGCCCCAAGCTAGGCATAAAAGCGAGGATAGATCTAAGTAGTGCCATCTTTGGCACTCAATTCATAAGTACCTCGCATGATAGATTCATAAGGTAATTTAACTTTCTTTCTTGGAAAGTGCTCCATGCCTTTCCTTAATGGAAATTGAAATCTAATATTCCCTTCCTTCATATCAATAATTGCACCAATCGTTCTAAGGAAAGGTCTACCAAGAATAATAGGACATGAAAGATTGCAATCTATATCAAGAACGATAAAATCTACGGGCACATAGTTCCTATTTGCAACAATAAGAACATCATTGATCCTTCCCATAGGCTTTTTAATGGTGGAATCCGCAAGGTGCAAATTTAAAGAGAAATCATCAAGATCATGGAAACCTAGAATATCACATAAAGTTTTCGGAATCGTGGAAACCCTAGCACCCAATTCACATAAAGAATAACACTCATGAACTTTAATTTTAATCTTTATAGTAGGTTCCCACTCATCATTAAGTTTTCTAGGTATAGAAACTTCCAAATTAAGTTTTTCATCATAAGATTGCATCAAGGCATCAACAATATGTTTGGTAAAAGCTTTATTTTGACTATAAGCATGAGGATAATTCAACACGGATTGCAACAAGGAAATACAACCTTCTAAAGAACAATTATCATAATTAAATTCCTTGAAATCCAAGATAATGGGTTCAATGCTATTTAAAGTCTTGACCTCTCCAATGCCACTTTTACCAAATTTAGCATCAAGATCTAAAAACTCCGAATCATTGGGACGCCTTTTAACTAAAGTTGACTCATCTCCAGTCCCATCATTATTAAGATTCATATTGCAAAACAAAGATTTAATAGGGGACACACCAATAACTTTTAGATCTTCATCATTATTTTCATGGAAACTAGAAGAACACGCTTTTACAAAGCAATCTTTCTTAGCACGCAATCTAGCGGTTCTTTCTTGCACTCATCAATGGAAATTCTCATAGCTTTGAGAGAATCATTGATATCATGCTTAGGAGAAGTAGATCTAAGTTTCAAAGAATCAACATCAACCGAAAGTCTACCAACGTTCCTCGCCAAATCATCAACTTTAAGCAATTATTCTTCAAGCAAGGCATTAAAATTCTTTTGATAGATCATAAATTCTTTAACGCTATTCTCAAAATCAGAGGGCATCTTATTAAAATTACCATAAGCATTATTGTAGGAATTTCCATAATTATTAGAGGAATTGCTAGGGAACGGTCTAGGATTAAAGTTTACTCTATAAGCATTGTTACCAAAATTATTCCTACCAACAAATTCGCATCCATAGATTCATTATTATTCTCAATCAAAGTAGACAAAGGCATATCATTGGGATCAATAGAAGCACTCTTAGTAGCAAACAATTTCATAAGTTCATCCATCTTTCCACTCAAAACATTAATTTTTCTATAGCATGTACTTTTTTACTAATAGATCTTTCGGTGTGCCATTGAGAATAATTAGCCATAATGTTATCGAGGAGTTTAGTAGCTTCCCCTAAGGTGATTTCCATAAACGTGCCTCCCGCGGCCGAATCTAAAATATTTCTGGAAGCAAAATTCAAACCGGCATAAATTTTTTGTATGATCATCCATAAATTCAAACCATGAGTAGGCAATTGTGAATCATCAATTTCATTCTTTCCCAAGATAGGGCGACATGCTCATGATCAAGTTGTTTAAAATTTATAATATCGTTCCTAAGAGAGATGATCTTAGCGGGAGGAAAATACTTAGAGATAAAAGCATCTTTGCACTTATTCCATGAATCAATACTATTCTAAGGCAAAGACGAAAACCAAACTTTAGCACGATCTCTAAGTGAAAACGGGAATAACTTCAATTTAAAATATCATTATCCGTATCTTTCTTCTTTTGCATCTCACACAAATCAACAAAGTTGTTTAGATGGGTAGCGACATCTTCACTAGGAAGGCCGGAGAATTGATCTTTCATAACAAGATTCGGCAAAGCAGCATTGATTTCACAAGACTCAACATCATTAAGAGGAACAATCGGAGTACTAAGGAAATCATTATTATTGGTATTGGAAAAGTCACACAATTTGGTATTATCTTGCACCATCGCAACAAGTAATCCAACACACAAGCAAACAGAAAGGCAAGCGAAAGAGAGAGGAGATTGGGAAAGAGAGGGCAAATAAAACGGCAAGGGTGAAGTGGGGGAGAGGAAAATGAGAGGCAAATGGCAAATAATGTAAGTGCGAGGGAGATGAGTTTGTGATGGGTACTTTGTATGTCTTGACTTGAGCGAAGACCTCCTCAACAAAGGTGCCAGAAATCCTTCTTGCTACGTCTTGAGCTTGCGTTGGTTTTCCTTGAACAGGAAAGGGTGATGCAGCAATAGTATCATAAGTATTTCCCTCAGTTTTTGAGAACCAAGGTATCAATCCAGTAGGAGGCTCCTCAAAAGTCCCACGCATCTACACAGACAAACAAGAACTCGCAACCGATGCAATAAAGGGGTTGTCAATCCCTTCAAGGCCACTTGCGAAAGTGAGATCTGATAGAGATAATATGATAAGATAAATATATTTTTGGTATTTTATGATATAGATTGGAAAAGTAAAGATGCAAATAAAAGTAGATTGAAAGCTTATATGATAAGAGATAGACCCGGGAGCCATAGGTTTCACTAGTGGCTTATCTCAAGATAGCATAAGTATTACGGTGGGTGAACAAATTACTGTCGAGCAATTGATAGAAAAGCGAATAATTATAAGATTATCTAGGCATGATCATGTATATAGGCATCACGTCCGTGACAAGTAGACCGAAACGATTCTGCATCTACTACTACTACTCCACACATCGGCCGCTATCCAACATGCATCTAGAGTATTAAGTTCATAAAGAACAGAGTAACGCATTAAGAAAGATGACATGATGTAGAGGGATAAACTCATGCAATATGATATAAACCCCATCTTTTTATCCTTGATGGCAACAATACAATACGTGCCTTGGTGCCCCTGCTGTCACTGGGAAAGGACACCGCAAGATTGAACCCAATGCTAAGCACTTCTCCCATTGCAAGAAAGATCAATCTAGTAGGCCAAACCAAACTGATAATTCGAAGAGACTTGCAAAGATAACTTAATCACACATAAAAGAATTCAGAGGAGATTCAAATATTTCTCATAGATAAACTTGATCATAAACCCACAATTCATCGGATCTCGACAAACACACCACAAAAAGAGTAACATCGAATAGATCTCCAAGAAGATCGAGGAGAACTTGGTATTGAGATTCAAAGAGAGAGAAGAAGCCATCTAGCTAATAACTATGGACCCGAAGGTCTGTGGTAAACTACTCACAACTCATCGGAGAGGCCTTGGAGATGATGTAGAGGCCCTCCGGTGATCAACTCCCCCTCCCGGTGGAGCACCGGCGAAGGCTCCAAGATAGGATCTCGCGGATATAGAAGGTTACGGCGGTGGAAATAGTTTTTCGTGGTCGCTTCTGATGTTTTCGGGGTACATGGGTATATATAGGAGGAAGAAGTAGGTCGGTGGACGCACGGGGGGCCCACGAGGGTGGGGGCGCGCCCAGCCCTAGGGGGCGCGCCGAGCACCCTCGTGGCCGCCTCGCTTGTTTCTTGACTTCCACTCCAAGTCCTCTGGATCACGTTTGTTCCAAAAAGATCGCTCCCGAAGGTTTCATTCCGTTTGGACTCCGTTTGATATTCCTTTTCTTCAAAACACTAAAATAGGCAAAAAAAAACAGCAATTCGGGCTGGGCCTCCGGTAGTAGGTTAGTCCCAAAAATGATATAAAAGTGTAAAGTAAAGCACATAAACATCCAAAACGGGTAATATAATAGCATGGAACAATCAAAAATTATAGATACGTTGGAGACGTATCACACCCCCATGGAGCGGCTACCTCGAAGCCGGCGCCGCGGGCGACATCTCCATGGCGGCTCTCCCCCTAGTGTGAGGCCCCTTCGGCAGCAGCGTCCATACCAGCCGTATCTGCTGCTGCTCCGGCTCTCGCTTGCTCGCGCTGCTGCTGCTGCTCCGGCTCTCGCTCGCTCGCTTGCTTGCCCAGCTGCTGCTACTCCGGCTCTCGTCCGCTCGCTTGCCCAGCTTCTCTGGCTCTCGCTCGCTCGCGCTGCTGCTGCTGCTGCTCTCCCCCTCGCTCGTGCTGCTGCTCTGCTCCGATTTAGCTACACTTCAGTTGACTGAATCGACTTCTAGGTCAGTCGATTTTCAGGGAGTGGGGGGGGGCTCGCTGGAGTTAAGGAAGAACCACCCCAGCGGGGAGGGGGATCGTTAGAGAGGTACCCCACTATCTATCTTAGGGTTCTGGATGGGGGCGGTGCTCGCCGGCGGTGCGGGCGCGGGGGGTGGTGTGGCGGTGGCGTGGGGGAGGGGGCTAGAGGACTGGCCGGTGCGACGGCGGACCAGGGCTGGGGAGTTGTTTCGGGGTGGCGAGGCGGCGGCGGACTGGGGGTGGGGAGTTGTTTCGGGGCGGTGAGGTGGCGCGGGGTTCGGCCGGTGGTGGCTGGCGGCTCAGGGGGGTGCAAGTTGAAGATGAACTGCAGGCCCTCCCTAAACTATCCCATGTGAAGTGCCTCTCTTCTACCATTGCGTTCAGTTTCGATAGTAACATTCAGATTCCACAGTAAATTTCAGCTTCGACAGTTAATTCCAGAGTCGACGGTGTTTACCTCATTTGTTGTAGCCAGGTGGTTTTTGGTGATGTAAATTTTACATCTATCACTTTTTGGTAATGCATTTTACATCATCTGTTGGAGATGCTATTAGAATCCCACTTGAGATTAACGATGGCAAACCCTCCCCCCTCTCCAGATTTTAATCCAGAGGAAGATATCTGTTCTGAGGCGGACTCAGACGCAACTGACTACTCCTATTTACCCCCCAAGGTGTTTGCTCTAACTTGGCATGATGATGTTAGTCATATCATGCATATGTTGCCTTGCAGTGCCTACTTTCGACATCATATATGTCATCTGCTTAGTTTAGACATGTTATGTAATGCCACCTATTTAGTTTCAATATCATATATGGGAATTATGCAGCCTCATGTCTTTTAGCCAGCCATAATATATGTGAAATGTGCAATGCCATCCTGTTTAACCAAGCATCATATATTTGAATGATATCTAGCCCATCCTTTTCTTCATTAAATTTCCCTTTGTCGACAATGTTTGTACATTAAACTACTCTTCCTGTGAATCAGCCATTTCAGTGGGTGATGGACAAATCTGGAGTGAAAACAAGGCCTTCAGAGCAGACAGTGCTACCTGTCGAAGCAGATCTCCTGCTGGGCCTCGATAGCTCCTCAGAGATGGATTCAGAGACAGATGACCAGTCCTATTCCCCCACCGAGGTGTATGCTCTAACTTGGCACGGCTCTACTGCTCATATCATGCATATGGTGCCTTGCATTGCATAGTTTAGACATCATATACACAATATTCAACACCATGTTCTTAGTTCAGACATCATATATGTGAATGCCCTCTGCTTAGCATATTAATCACATATGTGAATTAAATCATGCGATCCTGGTTACTTAGATAACATGTATGTGAATTATGTCATGGGATCCTGTTTAGTTAGTCATCATACCTTTGAATTATGTAATGCTATGCTATCCAGTTTAGATAGACATCATATATGTGAAATTATATCATGCTATCCTTTTTAGTTAAACAATATACATGTCAACTATCTAATGCCCTCTTTTTTCGACACTATCTATTGCATCTGTCTCTCATACAATGTCTGTACATTCAACTATGTTTCCTGTTTATCAGCCATTTGAATTGGAGCGGTTGATGGCAGTATCTAGCAGAGTAAAAACACGGTCTTCAAATAAAACAGTGCTACCTCTTGGTGGAGATAGCACCCTGGTCGTACATGCACGAGAACCAGCCTACCACACATAACCCAGACTCTCACAGAGTTTATCCCTACTGCGATGGACAGAGAACCAGCTTCACCCAATCTAACCCCAACCCTAGCAGATAGTAACCCAGCTCCTGTTGACACAGCACCATCTCCACCATAGAGCTCCCAAACAAGAGCAGTTAGTAAGGCAGCTCCAGTGCCCAAAGCGCCAGTACTACCACGGCGAACCCCAACTCCACCAGTTAGTACACCTATTCCTGTGGAGGAAGCACAACAGCCATTCATAGTTTAGCATCTATCGCATTTGATGTTGTTAAATCCTATGTGCGTATCTTCCCATCATGGAAACAATATACTGAAGATGAAGGAAAATGCCAGTTGCGGGTGTTTGTCCAGGAGTTATGTGTAAGTAATGTTATTCATGGCAATTACTTTGCTTTGTCCCATACATTCCACCTCCATGATGGTTATAATACAGCAAATTTTCCCATTTATCTCTATAGAGAAGGACCGGTTTGGAAACTCAGGATGAGGTAACCTATGCTAATACCTCTGCTATCATCAAGAATGCTTGGTGGAAGTATCGGAATTACCTGAAGAAAACGTACTTCACTGGCAAAGAATCTCATCAAATTCCCTTACGTTCTCCTAAGACACATTTACTGGATGATGACTGGGAACTGTGGCACCCCGGCTCAGAGAAACCGGAACGCCCCGTATTCCAGCCCATAGATCGAGGAGAAGTCTCTGGAATACGGCACTGCTTGACATAGAACAAATCAGCTCTTATTACAAGAATAATAATACAAGGGTCTGATGTTACAAAGAAGCACATCAGCACGGCGACACTACGCCTGCGATACTACACTTCTCTATGCTAGCAGCGGAACAACTCGTAGCAGCGGAATACTTCTAGCAGTGGAACAACGATGAAGGTGGTGAACTCCACTCCGCAGGGACTCTAGCTGGGACACGATCTAGCTTGCACGAACGGAAACCACGACAAGCAATCAAGCATTCACGGCATCACCTGCAATCTGCCATGACACGCCAGGTCAGTACATTGAATGTACTTGCAAGCTCACAACAACAAAAAACATCAAGGCAAGATAACAACATAGCATTAAGCAGTTTAATTAAATTAACAGTTACCATGATGAAGCAACTAATAATCACGATATGAACTACTAGAATACTGGTAAGTCATCATCTCAGATCTCAAGTACCACATGAACCATCTCACACTTGGCTAACCGGCCAAGCAATATACCATCTCGATCACCTCGTGATCAAAACAAACGGTGATCACTCATGGATCACAAACGAAACCACACTGGGTTCAACGGGTTATCTCGTAACCGCACGGTGATCATACACAGATCACAACTGAAACATCCACATGATCACCTCGTGACCACATCACGAACTTAATGATCCTTCTCAAGATCATCCCAACATCATCATCATCATCATCATCATCATCCTGCCACACTATTACAGCTCACAATATCAACATATACATCACCTATAAGTCATTTCGTCATGTGAGTGTTGATCGAACGGTGTGACCTAGTACGAACTTATGCCCATGACCGAGGGCGTGGCTATTGATAGATTAAACACACACACTCTACAGAGGAAGCGCACTGTACCCACACCACGGAACCCATGGCCTCACACTCCCATTCGGGTGGACCAACGTCATTCCGACAAAACCGATCTACTACCATGACACTCTCCCAGCCACTCCGACCAACACCCCCTTTTGGGTTCAGTCCTGGGTGGCCCCGTGCCAACCAAAGGCACCAACGGCCACCGTCGTGACAAAACGAAAACGGTCCCAAACGGGGACAAAAAGGCGCCTACAATTACGGGCACACAAGGTTATGTCCTCCTACCTGATCAGGGTAGCGTGCACCCATAACCTTTCCTCGTTGGAGCACCGGCGAGAGGCATGACAATATCATCACATTAGGGCCTTCCCATAAAAGGCAAATGTGGTTGCACTGGAAAAGCCCGGTTCGGTGGCACCTTACCAACTTAATGATGGAATTTAACCCAAAATATAATTGTGATAACTAATACTCCAATATCAACTATGAAACTATAGTCCAAGTCATAGCAATATCCAACAAATAATCCAAGCATAATATCATCATACCAAAACACTCCGAGGATAACATAACACTACTATCATGATGAATCCGAAAATAATAATCCTACTACTCCAATAACAAGAATAAAGCTATCCAGCTAAGATCCACATGTAAACACCATCTCCAAAAATAATACTCCAAGCAACAGAACATCAACTAGCATCATGAAAATAATCATACTAACCACTAATAATCCAAAGGTAGCATGACATCCAAAGTAATACTCCAAAATATACAAATATCATCATGAAACAACCATAATATCAACCACTAATACTCCAATGGCAACATGATTACTCATCAACTGCAAACATAACTCCTAGTAATCCAAACAATAGCATGGCAACAACAATATCAAAATAATACTCTGAGAAAATGCCATGCACATAGTCATGTAGCTAAAGCAATATTTTAAACAAGTTCAAAATAGATTAAACCATGTCGCTGCATTACAGTGATGCAAATGGAGGGTGTGGCTTGCCTGGGGTGGAAGAAAACACCAGGAGAAAGTGCGAGAAACTCGCGGAACAAATCGTCGGAAAACATTCTCTCTCGGAGGGGACTGAATAAGGGCAGGGGCAAAATGGTCATTTTCAGAATGTCAAAACATGGTGAAAATGGTTCCATCAGAATGGGCTCGACGAAATGAAGAAGTGGGCTTTGGAATCACCTGAATTGGAGCTACGGCTGCAGAGTTGTGAGGTGTAGAAGATCATGGACTTTTCTGCAAAAATATAATTACAAACAAGTCCCTGGGTGGATAAGGCAGAAACAGATTTTCAGAAATACGCTTTTCGGGAGGTGAAAACATACTTGCCCAAAATACGTCTCCACTTGCCACGTCATCAAAGGCGGGGCCGAGGCTTGGGGTCGTTGACGTGCGGGTCCATGGGCTGTGGGGCCCATCACTTATCCACGTGGGCGGGCCGGGTCAGCGGCTGAGGGGCTGACGTGCGGGGCCTGCAGCCAGCTGGCAGGGAGGGGCGCCGTCTCTTTCCTCTCCTCGCCCGCGCCCGCACCCGGCCGGGGCAGAGCCGGCCCGACGAGGATTGCCGGCGACTCCAGCCACCGTAGGCGGCGCCCGACCTACCCACGTGCTCAGGGTGACGAGGCCAATCCATCCCAGGGTAGCGCAGTCTCCAGAGAGCTCGAGAACGGCAGCGGCGAGGGCCGCGGCGGGTGGCGGCTCGGCCGGAGTTGGGGTCGAGGCCATGGTCGCCCGGCCGTCGAGCTGAGAGAAGGGAGAGGTGTGCTGGGGTCTGGGTGGAGCCCTGGAAGCGGAGAAGAGGAGGGGGAAGCACGGGTTCATCGGAATCAAGGCGAGACTCACCGGCGACCGTGGTGGCAAAGGAGCTTGGGGAGGCACTCCGGCAAGGTTCTGAGAGGCCGGGGAGGCTTAGAGAGGAGAGGTGAGGCTGCGGGTGAGCTCGGAGGGCTCGGGGGAGGCCTTATATAGGCGCGGGGCGATGGGGACACGCGGAGAGGAGACCACGGGGTAGAGGGAGCCCATGGAGCACGGGGAGGAAGAAGAGGGTGAAGAACAGAGCCAAATGGCCACTGTTCGCCCATGGTCACGCGGCGGCGAGTGTCGGTGAGGAAGCGGACGGAGGGGGAGAGGGGTCCAGGGGAACGGCAACGACGAGAGCTAGCTGCTGGACACGCTCACGAGCGTGAAGATGACGAGAGGGGGAGGGGCCCGAGCAAGAAGTCATCCAGCTCGCGTCCATGGCATGCCAGAGAGGCGGTCACCGTGGGCACTGGTGCACACAGTGCCACAAGCGAGGTCAAACGATCTCTGGGGGTTAGTCCTTCCTGCGTAGGTCTCAACTAAGGTGGTAGCTCGGTGAAAACTTCTCTGGTTAAATGGCAAATGAGCTCTGAAGTTTACTGCAGTAAACTTGATCAACTAAGTGTGATCAACATAGAGATGATATGTGTCAAGTGTTATGTCTGGGGTGTTTAGGCTAGGAAGGACTACAGTCCTGGGGAGTTTGAGGAGAAATGGACCAAGTTTTACTGCAGTTGCTTCACAACTGACCAAAATGGTCCAGAAACTTTAGCATGATGATGCACTCACATGGACTGTCAAATTGAGCTCAAATTGGGCAAGACAGAGTCATTTGGTCATATGTAGATGCTCAAAAAATCTCATACCAATTGGCCAAGCCAAAATGGCACTTGCTTCACAAACATCCCTGTTGACCAGAAACTTGAAATAATTTTGGTGATCAAATGGCTCAATGAAATGATGCAAAATTGGGTGGAGATATGTTTTATGGGTATAAGAATGATCTTGTAATTTATCAGGATTTGTGAAGCAATATAAAATGCACTTGCTTCACAACCTGAAAATATTGCCAGAATCAAAGATTTGCTCCTGTGTTCACATAGATGACTGGATGGGGCTTCAAATGCGTGGAGGGAGTTAATATGAGCACATTAAGGAGTGTGCAAAAGTTAAACTCATTTGGATACTCCTAGATAGTACTTCCTTCACAAAGCCTTCTGTGTGACAGAAACTTTGAAAATTCCTTGAGGAAGATTGGCTAGGCAAATAAAGTTGAACTTGTGCATGAGGCAATTATTTGGACATATAAGCATGCCCAAAAAGGTTGGGAGCCACTAGGAAAAATATAAATGACACTTCCTTCACAAAGTGCCATTCAGGGCAGAAAGGAAGAATAATTATTGGGGAGTTATTTTTGAATTGGCCAAGGAAATGTTTGGGAATATTTGAGCTCTATATGACCCAAAGTAGTTATGAGAATTATGTGGGGATTTTTGGATGGACAGAAATATAGGTTGCTTCACAACCTTGGGCAGATAGGGTTATTCCTTTAATGAAAAAGGAATTTTTCCTAGAAAAGAATTTTAGGGTTTGGTCAAGGAGTGAAGTGACATGATCTTGGCAAGTTTTTGAGAAAGATGAGCCACTTGGGAGGGGAAATGAGGAGGATTTCTCAGGTGGCAAGGTCACAGAACCACTCCAAAAAGAAAAACAGAGCAAAAACCAAATAAATCAAAAGAAAAAGAAAAGGGCCAAAATCCAGGCTGTTACAATCCTTACCCCCTTAAAGAAATCTCGTACTCGAGATTTAGTTGCCCTGGGAACAAATATGACTTGAGGACGCCGTTTCCAACTCGGGTATCCTTTTTGCTTTATTTGTTGTTCCCCCAAGAATTTCAGATGATCAACTTTCCTTGCTCTGGGGTGGTCTTGCTTCACCTTCCCCCAAATTCTGGCGGGTTTTTGCTCACATACCAAATCCTTTTACTGGCACAGATTTTCTCATATATGCGGTGATATCCAATGGAACTGAGCATAAATTTTTCATTTGGTCATGAAAACCTTTTAACTTCTGACATGGGGTTGCTTCAAATAAATGCATGTCTTTTGTGTCCAATAAATGCTGAGAATCATGGCCATTTTCTGACGGGATCTGACTGCTCGTAGGTGGTACTAATTTATCTTGATTTATTCCTTTGGCTCGAGCATGAGATAGGTACCAAAGATTTGGCTGCCTTCTATCGTGAGCAATATAATGGTGTACGGAGATATAGCTGTCCATACTTCAAATATTTACATCTTGAGACTGGCCTGACAAGGGTTGATGGACAAATGCTTTTCCTGGCAGACTGATTGTGTACTTGATTTCATTGGTGAGTATACCGGGTCTGAGCTGATTGTTCGTATTTTGATTTTTTTCATGTGGTCGATATACCCATCTGTGGTAATAGGTTGTGATATGCTTTAATACTGCCGCTGAGGTCAGACTGCTGAGGTTGCAACGGACTCTTGGATCTGACAGAACAGACTTGGATATTCCACACTAACCGTGTCAGCGGGTCAGCGGGATATGAAAATCCTTGTAAGAGGGAGTAAGACGCGAAGAGTATGCCTTTGTGGATCCATATGGAATTATGGCTTTCAACTGACTTGGGTATCCGGACCCAGATGGTCGTGCAAAAATCATCATACCCTTGCCGTCAGTCTCATCCTTTTTACGGTCATGATTTTCTTTGTCAGGATACCTTACTGAAATAACTTGGCCACACCTGTCCTTGATTCTTCGTATGACCATGGACGTGATTAGTGCAATATTTTTGACATTAGTCCTTGTGCTTGTTTTCTGACTTGGGTCCGCACACATATGACATATACCCGGGGTTTGTAGCGGTACGGAGCTCATTGCTGAGGCCAATCATACAAGAAGGTGACAAGGTTTTATAATATCTCCTTGTTAGTTGCGGGAATAATGACCTTGATGACCATTGTCAAGACTGTGGATTATGTGATGTCATCTCCAAATATTGTCAATCCTTGTAATTCATGATATGTATTTCTGCTCATCTTTATTTTCCTTTGCCTGACTCGCGAGGTTGTGGGATCCTTACTTTCCTTAGGTATATCTATTGGATCTTTGCTGCATCTCGTATGAGTTACTGATATGACTGGGGATGCATGCTCACCGTATATAAGAAGGATATGCCACCGAATACTCGATCCTTGCGGTAGGCATATGTTTTGAATGAATTGTACCTCTGACAAAATTATTGCAAGTCTGGTTCTTGAGCGGTACTGTCATATATTGGCAACTCTTCATAAAACCTCTGAGGATGGTGCGATATTGTGGTACCAACGCAGACTGAATGGCTTACGAGAGAAGCCATCCGAGTAGCTTGCTGAGGAAGACTTGTTAACTTCTGCTCAAATATTTTGTCTGGGTATCGTGCAGAAGAAGGCTCTATAGCTTACACACGAAGCTTGCTCTGATTTACGTGCTGGAGAAGCCTGAGTTCCGTACGTGAGAAGCTTCTCCTCAGGTTTGCTTGTTGAGAAAATTTTATTTCCGTCTGTCAGAAGCCTTTACTGAGGTGTCTTGTTGAGAAAGACCGGGTATCATGGACCGGAAATTGTTCACATATCATGTTGAGGAAAAATTTAGGAGCCTTGCATCATAAATTTCTTCCGATAGCGTGGAAGAATACTGGGTTTCTTGTATCCAAAAACTTCATACTGATATGCAAACTGAAATCCATACACACGCCCATAATATTCTGAGGCTGATTATTTGCATGAGAAAAATGGTTCGACTATCTTCCTTGGGCATATCACATTCTGACTTTTTTTGGATGATAACATATTTCAAGCATCATGCATTGATGAGCCAAAACTTTGTATATGATCCATACCTCTGTCTGAAAATATACCGTTGATCTTGTAACTGACTTGTCTTTCCGCTAGCTGGATCATAGCTGCTGTGAGGATTTTGTACTGAGGGGGACTTGATGCTGATAGTCAATCCAATACATCATTGGTATTCTGAACAGATATTAATGCTATAATGCAGTTGACTGTGTAGACAATAATGTTTAGCTGAGCTTGTTCCAAATTTTTGAAATCCTTATTACTTCTTTGAGTCCGGTGTTGGTGGATGAGCAACTCTTTATAGGGGAAAAATAATGTAACACCGGGGCCCAAAAAGAAAGAAGCAAAAGAATACTCAACTAAACAAAAGCACACAACAACAATCAATTCACACAATCAATCTCACATATTACTGCTAGTCACACAATATGCATGCCTACTTAAGAACACAAATCTCGCGGGATCTCCAGTTGTACGATCTAGCATGTTGTGACGATGTGCACGCGGACGAATAAATGTGTGGAAGAATTGGTGTAAACAGCGCTACACCAAGTGCTAGCTTAGCTAGGTGGCAACCTGAACTAGCTCGGAGGTGAGGACGTACTCGGTAATCATGCAGTGGGACACGAAGGTCGCAACCACATTATTATCAAGCAGACGGAAAAATATTCGTACTCGTCCAAGAAATAGGATAGCGGGGAAAAACTGGGGTTGCTGACATTGCCCTTTCTTGATAACTAAGATCATTAAGGGTTGCCAACATGACAAATAAAAGAATGATCCGGGATACAAGCATGTCCATCACCAAAACGATAGACGGGACTGAAAGAAAGACATCGGCGCGATGCCTGAGCACCACTTTGCAATCAGTGTCGGGGTCACTTGGCATCACTCTGCTGGGACAGAAATGACACCAAACACCGAAAGAAAAAGTAACTGGAGAAATGCAAAGGTTGAGCTTTAGTGGATCCGAACCGATGCCAGCTACACTCACCAGATAAACTGTTATCACAAATACTAAGGCTATATGCATGCTATGCAACAAACAAATGCAGTAACCAAATGAAATCACCAAGCCAGACTCTATACTACCGATTTCTACCGGTTTCTACCGCTCGCGCTGACTAGGGCGTCCTACAGCCAGACCTGCTCTGATACCAAGCCTGTGCACCCCGGCTCAGAGAAACCAGAACGCCCCGTATTCGAGCCTAGAGATCGCGGAGAAGTCTCTGGAATAAGGCACTACTTGACATAGAACAAATCAGCTCTTATTACAAGAATAATAATACAAGGGTCTGATGTTACAAAGAAGCACATCAGCACGACGACACTACGCCTGAGATACTACACTTGCTCTATGATAGCAGCGGAACAACTCATAGCAGCGGAATACTTCTAGCAGCGGAACAACGACGAAGGTGGTGAACTCCACTCCGCAGGGACTCTGGCTGGGACACGATCTAGCTCGCACAAACAGAAACCACGACAAGCAATCAAGCATTCACGGCATCACCTGCAATCTGGCATGACACGCCAGGTCAGTACATTGAATGTACTTGCAAGCTCATAACAACCAAAAACATCAAGGCAAGGCAACAACATAGCATTAAGCAGTTTAATTAAATTAACAGTTACCATGATGAAGCAACTAATAATCATGGTATGAAATACTAGAATACTGGTAAGTCATCATCTCAGATCTCAAGTACCACATGAACCATCTCACACTTGGCTAATCGGCCAAGCAATATACCATCTCGATCACCTCGTGGTCAAAACAAATGGTGATCACTCACGGATCACAAACAGAACCACACCGGGATCAATGGGTTACCTCGTAATCGAACGGTGATCATACACAGATCACAACCGAAACATCCACATGATCACCTCGTGACCACATCACAAACTGAATGATCCTTCTCAAGATCATCCCAACATCATCATCATCATCTTGCCACACTGTTACAGCTCACAATATCAACATATACATCACCTATAAGTCATTCTGTCATGTGAGTGTTTATCGAACGGTGTGACCTAGTACAAACTTATGCTCATGACCGAGGACGCGACTATCGATAGATTAAACACACACACTCTATAGAGGTAGCGCACTGTACCCACACCATGGAACCCATGGCCTCGCACTCCCATTCGGGTGGACCAATGACATTCCGACAAAACCGATCTACTGCCATGACACTCTCCCAGCCACTCCGACCAACACCCCTTTTGGGTTAAGTCCTGGGGGGACCCGTGCCTACCAAAGGCGCCAGCGGCCACCGTCGTGGCAAAACGAAAACGGTCCCAAACGGGGACAAAAAGGCGCCCAACAACAACTACGGGCACACAAGGTTATGTTCGCCTACCTGATCAGGGTAACGCGCGCCCATAACGTTCCCTCGTTGGAGGCACTGGCGAGAGGCATGACAATAGCATCGCATTAGGGCCTTCCCATAAAAGGCAAATGTGGTTACACTGGAAAAGCCCGGTTCGGTGGCACCTTACCAACTTAATGACGGAATTTAACCCAAAATATAACTGTGATAACTGATACTCCGATATCAACTATCAAACTATAGTCCAAGTCATAGCAATATCCAACAAATAATCCAAGCATAATATCATCATACCAAAATACTCCGAGGATAACATAACACTACTATCATGATGAATCCGAAAACAATAATCCTATTACTCCAATAACAAGAATAAAGCTATCCAGCTAAGATCCACATGTAAACACCATCTCCGAAAATAATACTCCAAGCAACAGAACATCAAGTAGCATCATGAAAATAATCATACTAACCACTAATAATCCAAAGGTAGCATGACATCCAAAGTAATACTCCAAAATATACTAACAAATATCATCATGAAACAACCATAATATCAACCACTAATACTCCAATGGCAACATGATTACTCATCAACTGCAAACGTAACTCCTAGTAATCCAAACAATAGCATGGCAACAACAATATCAAAATAATACTCCGAGAAAATGCCATGCACATAGTCATGTAGCTAAAGCAATATTTTAAACAAGTTCAAAATAGATTAAACCATGTCATTGCATTACAGTGATGCAAATGGAGGGTGTGGCTTGCCTGGGGTGGAAGAAATCACCGGGAGGAAGTACCAGAAACTCGCGGAATGAGTCGCCGGAAAACGTTCTCTCTCGGAGGGGACTGAATAAGGGCAGGGCCAAAATGGTCATTTTTAGAATGTCAAAACATGGTGAAAATGGTTCCATCAGAACGGTCTCAATGAAACGAAGAAGTGGGCTTTGGAATCACGTGAATTGGAGCTACAGTTGCGGAGTTATGAGGTGTAGAAGATTAGGGACTTTTCTGCAAAAATATCATTACAAACAAGTCCCTGAGTGGATAAGGCAGAAACAGATTTTCAGAAATATGCTTTTCGGGAGATGAAAACATAATTGCCCAAAATACGTCTCCACTCGCCACGTCATCAGAGGCGGGGCCGGGGCTTGGGGTCGCTGACGTGCGGGTCCCATGGGCTGTGGGGCCCGTCACTTATCCACGTGGGCTGGCCGGGTCAGCGGCTGAGGGGCTGACGTGCGGGGCCTGCGGCCATCTGGCAGGGAGGGGCGCCGTCTCTTTCCTCTCCTCGCCCGCACCCGCACCCGGCGGGGCAGAGCCGGCCCGATGAGGATTGCCAGCGACGCCAGCCACCGTAGGTGGCGCCCAACCTACCCACGTGCTCGGGGTGACGAGGGGTAGCACGGTCTACGGAGAGCTCAGGAACGGCAGCTGCGAGGGCTGCGGCGAGTGGCGGCTCGGCCGGAGTTGGGGTCAAGGCCATGGTCGACCCGCCGTCGAGCTGAGAGAAGGGAGAGGTGCGTTGGGGTCTGGGTGGAGCTCTGGAAGCGGAGAGGAGGAGGGGGAAGCACGGGTTCACTGGAATCAAGGCGAGACTCGCCGGTGAATGTGGTGGCAGATGAGCTTGGGGAGGCACTCCGGCGAGGTTCTGAGAGGCTGGGAGGCTTAGAGAGGAGGGGTGAGGCTGCGGGTGAGCTCGGAGGGCTCGAGGGAGGCCTTATATAGGCACAGGGTGAGGAGGTCGAGCTGGCACCACCGCAGATGCGTGTCTGGCGCTGTGGACACGTGCTCGCGCGCTCGAGCTCGGGGGAAGACGATGGGGAGACGCAGAGAGGAGCCCACGGGGCAGAGGGAGCCCACAAAGCACGGGGAGGAAGAAGACGGTGATGAACAGAGCCAAATGGCCACTGTTCGCCCGTGGTCACGCGGCAGCGAGCGGCGATGAGGAAGCGGACGGAGGGGGAGAGGGGTCCAGGGGAACGGCGACGACGAGAGCTAGCTGCTGGACACGCTCACGAGCGCGAAGATGACGAGAGGGGGGCGAGCAAGAAGTCATCTAGCACGCGTCCATGGCATGCCAGAGAGGCGGTCACCGCGCGCACTGGTGCACACCATGCCACAAGCGAGGCCAAACGATGTCTGGGGGTTAGTCCTTCCTGCGTAGGTCTCAACTGAGGTGGTAGCTCGGTGAAAACTTCTCTGGTTAAATGGTAAATGAGCTCTGAAGTTTACTGCAATAAACTTGATCAACTAAGTGTGATCAACATAGAGATGTTATGTGTCAAGTGTTATGTCTGGGGTGTTCAGGCTAGGAAGGACTATAGTCCTGGGGAGTTTGAGGAGAAATGGACCAAGTTTTACTGTAGTTGCTTCACAACTGACCAAAATGGTCCAGAAACTTGAGCATGATGATGCACTCACATGGAGTATCAACTTGAGCTCAAATTGGGCAAGGCGGGGTCATTTGGTCATATGAAGATGCTCAAAAAGTCTCATACCAATTGGCCAAGCAAAATGGCACTTGCTTCACGAACATCCCTGTTGACCAGAAACTTGAAATAATTTTGGTGATCAAATGGCTCAATGAAATGATGCGAAATTGGGTGGAGAGATGTTTTATGGGTATAAGAATGATGTGGTAATTTGTCAGGATTTTTGAAGCAATATAAAATGCACTAGTTTCGCAACCTGAAAATATTGCCAGAATCAAAGATTTGCTCCTGTGTTCACATAGATGATTGGATGGGGCTGCAGATGGGTGGAGGGGGTTAATGTGAGCACATTAAGGAGTGTGTAAAATTTCAACTCATTTGGATACTCCTAGATAGTACTTCCTTCACAAAGCCTTCTGTTTGACAGAAACTTTGAAAATTCCCTGAGGAGGATTTGCTAGGCAAATAAAGTTGAGCTTGTGCATGAGGCAATTATTTGGACATATAAGCATGCCCAAAACGGTAGGGAGCCACTAGGAAAAATATAAATGATGCTTCCTTCACAAAGTGCCATTCAGGGCAGAAAGGAAGAATAATTATTGGGGAGTTATTTTTGAACTGGCCAAGGAAATGTTTGGGCATATTTGAGCTATATATGACCCAAAGTAATTATGAGAATTATTTGGGGATATTTGGATGGACAGAAATATAGGTTGCTTCACAACCTAGGGCAGATAGGGTTATCCCTTTAATGAAAAAGGAATTTTTCCTAGAAAAGAATTTTAGGGTTTGGTCAAGGAGTGAAGTGACATGATCTTGGCAAGGTTTTGAGAAAGATGAGCCACTTGGGAGGGGAAATGAGGATGATTTCTCAGGTGACAAGGTCACAGAACCACTCCAAAAAGAAAAACATAGCAAAAACCAAATAAATCAAAAGAAAAAGAAAAGGGCCGAAATCCAGGCTGTTACAGGAATGCCTTGTTCTTTACTGGTCCCGAACCAAGAATGTGGTAAATTCTATGAGCTCATTTTATTTTAAGTACTATATGCTTGCGTCTTACTATACTCTATTCATGTAGAAGTGCTTAAACCTGAAGAACAACTGTTCTCATTTAAGATTCCATTGTTATCGTGCATACTGCTTTGCTCTTGTATCACTGTATTTACTCATACAAACTTATTTTTAAATTGAATGATCCAATGGAAACTCCAATGGCACAACAGGTATGTTTATGCATGTTTCTTTAACAGGTTTCCTCTTATAAATAGCTCTGTTGATTTCAATTTCAATTGTGTATACAGTTGACTTCTCATATCATGCACATTACTAGCATCATAAGAGGGCCAATAGTGTTGTTGTACATGTAGACCCGTGGTACCCATCTGAAATCTTGTTGTGCCGTGTAGTTTCCCACGCTTTGTATTCTTTCATGTTGGTTTCTCTTAAACTGATATGATTTGAACCGTGTCATTATTTTGATTTGGCAAGACAATGCAGTGACCATAGGACATAGATATATGTTCATTTGATGCTTTTATAATGTACTATTTGGCAATAGAAGACTTGGTAGTTTAATCTTGTCCACCTTACTAATGAACTGGTTCACCGAAATGAGTTTCATATACTAGTACATGATAAACCTGTTATGTGTCTGCTTGTTTCTTCTTTTAGAATGCTGACAGAATATTGGGGAAGAGTGCCTTATTAAGCAATGATAAAGGAAGTAATGTAGATAAGGTTTAGGATCATGAGACATCCTTGTTGGTATCCAACAAAGCTGATAAAACAACTAAGGAAAACTATCTTGAAGACAGTGAGGCAACCCCAAAGTCCTGTCTTGGTTTAGTGTTTAAGTTACTGGCCACTACCGCTTGCACAAGCTATTCAAACTCACTGTCTGAATCAGTTTGGTTTCTTGAGTCTCAACTACAAGCTGAAAGACATCGATCAGTTGTGTTGCGACAAGAAGCGGAAGGACTGCGGAAGTCCCTGGAGCATTCAGACCTGGTGCAGCAGCAAGCGTTGGAGGTATTTAGTGCCAAACAGGACAAAGCTAATAAGCTTGCTAAGCTTATTATGAGCATGGTGGATACCCAGGATAACGTTTCTTGACCTCTTATGAAGTTGTTTCAGTTATCGACTTGTTTTACTACCACGTTTATTTGCACTGGTGGCCAATTTTGACGGCCAGTGTATGTAATATGCTGCTTTGTTCCCTATATTTGCACTGGTGGCAAACTTTGATGCCCAGTGGATGTAATATGTGTAATAGCTGTAATAGGCTAGCGTAAGTTGCTTGCTTATTTATTTCCTTATTGTCTTGTTTATTTGCTTGCTTGTAGTCAGTGCAGTTCTTTTTCCGCGGTTTGCTAGTGGCCGCGATAACCTATTTTCTAAAACTAGGCCACAATAACCATGGGCTACATATTTACTGTATTCACCGTGGGCCTCCTACGGGCCATAGAAACAATGGGCATTCTAAGGGCCGTAGAAACAATGGGCCTTCTACGGGGCGTAGAAACAATGGGCCTTCTATGGGCCGTATCATCAATGGGCCTTCTACGGGCCGTATGATTGATTGGCCAAACATGGGCCAATAACAGACCGCATTATGGTCGTAAACGGGCTAGAGTTGGAATCGTTCGTTCATGGGCCGACCATAGCAGGCCCTCCTTAATCGGCCGTATTTGATGATGCTATGAAAACAGCCCAACGTATTAACGAGCCACAAACGGGCCGACTGTAACCACGGGCTGAATTTGGCCCACAAGCAGAAAATGACAGTAACGGTCCGTAAGTAAACGAATGCTAGAAATGAGCCCAAGAATAAATGGGCCCTAAGAAGGCTGAAAGATAACTTGGGCTAGAAACGGCCCAATGGAATAATGGGTCGTTAATGGGTATAAAGTGGTACACTGTTCATTACGGGCCAGTTTCACCACGGGCCGTTAATGGGCCAAGAGTTACAAAGGGCCTCATATGGGCCGAAGGACTTCATGGGCTATACATGGGTTGGAAGTTAAAATGGGCTGGAATCATATTGGATGGCCCAGATGATGCTACTGGGCCTAATTCGGATAGGTCGTAATGGGCCCTGGGTTAGTGCTACCTCTTGAGCACTGTGTTGGTTTTCCCTTGAAGAGGAAAGGGTGATGCAGCAAAGTAGCGTAAGTATTTCCCTCGGTTTTTTAGAACCAAGGTATCAATCTAGTAGGAGGCTACACGCAAGTCCCTCGTACCTACACAAACAAATAAGAACCTCACAACCAACGCGATAAAGGGGTTATCAATCCCTTCACGGCCACTTGCAAAAGTGAGATCTGATAGAGATAATAATAAGATAAATATTTTTGATATTTTTATGATGAAGATTGGAAAGTAAAGATTGCAAAATAAAGTAGATCGGAAACTTATATGATGGAAAGTAGACCCGGGGGCCATAGGTTTCACAAGTCCCTTCTCTCAAGATAGCATAAGTATTACGGTGGGTGAACAAATTACTGTCGAGCAATTGATAGAAAAGTGCATAGTTATGAGAATATCTAGGCATGATCATGTATATAGGCATCACGTCCGCGACAAGTATATCGAAACGATTCTGCATCTACTACTATTACTCCATACATCGACCGCTATCCAGCATGCATCTAGAGTATTAAGTTCATAAGAACATAGTAACGCATTAGGCAAGATGATATTGTGGAGGCATAAACTCAAGCAATATGATATAAACCCCATCTTTTTATCCTCGATGGCAACAATACAATACATGCCTTGCTGCCCCTGCTATCACTGGGAAAGGACACTGCAAGATTGAACCCAAAGCTAAGCACTTCTCCCATTGCAAGAAAGATCAATCTAGTAGGCCAAATCAAACTGATAATTTGAAGAGAGTTGCAAAGATAACCAATCATACATAAAATAATTCAGAGGAGATTCAAATATTTCTCATAGATAAACTTGATCATAAACCCACATTTCATCGGATCTCGACAAACACACCGCAAAAAGAGTTACATCGAATAGATCTCCAAGAAGATCGAGGAGAACTTTGTATTGAGATTCAAAGAGAGAGAAGAAGCCATCTAGATAATAACTATGGACCCGGTAAACTACTCACAACTCATCGAAGAGGATATGGTGTTGATGTAGAAGCCCTCCGTGGTTGATTCCCCCTCCGGCGGAGCACCGGAAAAGGCCCCAAGATGGGATCTCATGGGTACAGAAGGTTGCGGCGGTGGAAATAGGGTTTCGTGGTGGTCCTGGATGTGTTCAGGGTACATGAATATATATAGGCGAAGGAAGTCGAACAGGGGAGCCACGAGGGGCCCACAAGGGTGAGGGCGCGCCTCCCTGTCTCGTGGCTTCCTCGTTTGCTTCTTGACATCCACTCCAAGTCTCCTGGATTGTGTTTGTTCCAAAAATAACTCTCCCGAAGGTTTCATTCCATTTGGACTCCGTTTGATCTTCCTTTTCTGCGAAACACTAAAATAGGCAAAAAAACAGCAATTTGGGTTGGGCCTCCGGTTAATAGGTTAGTCCCGAAAATAATATAAAAGTGTATAGTAAAGCCCATAAACATCCAAAACAGTAATATAATAGCATGAAACAATCAAAAATTATAGATATGTTGTAGACGTATCAAGCATCCCCGAGCTTAATTCCTGCTCGTCCTCGAGTAGGTAAATGATAAAACAAAATTTTTGATGTGGAATGCTACCTAGCATATTTCTCAATGTAATTTTCTTTATTGTGGTATGAATGTTCAGATCCAAATGATTCAAGATAAACGTTCATATTAGCATAAAAATAGTAATACTTCAAGCATACTAACAAGTAATCATGTCTTATCAAAATAACATAGCCAAAGAAAGCTTATCCCTACAAAATCGTATAGTTAGGCTATGCTTCATTTTCGTCACACAAAATACTCCCATCATGCACAACCCCGGTTTCAGCCAAGCAATTGGTTCATACTTTTTAACGCGCTTCAGCTTTTTCAACTCTCACGCAATACATGAGCGTAAGCCATGGATATAGCATTGTGGGTGGAATAGACTATGATGATGGAGATTGTGTGGAGAAGACAAAAATGGAGAAAGTCTCACATTGACTAGGCGTATCAACGGGCTATGGAGATGCCCATTAATCGATATCAATGTGAGTGAGTAGGGATTGCCATGCAACGGATGCACTAAAGCTATAAATGTATGGAAGTGCAACAAAAGAAACTAAGTGGGTGTGCATCCAACTCGCTTGCTCACGAAGACCTAGGGCATTTTGAGGAAGCCCATCATTGGAATATACAAGCCAAGTTCTATAACAAAAAATTCCCACTAGTATATGAAAGTAACAACATAGGAGACTCTCTATCATGAAGATCATGGTGCTACTTTGAAGCACAAGTGTGGAAAAAAGGATAGTAACATTGTCCCTTCTCTCTTTTTCTCTCATTTTTTTTCTTTTTTTCCTTTTTTTATTTTGGTGGGCTTCTTTGGCCTCTTTTTTATTTGGGCTTCTTTGGCCTCTTTTATTTTTTTTGTAAAGTCCGAAGTCTCATCCCGACTTGTGGGGGAATCATAGTCTCCATCATCCTTTCCTAACTTGGGACAATGCTCTAATAATGAAGATCATCACACTTTTATTTATTTACAACTCAAGAATTACAACTCAATACTTAGAACAAAATATGACTCTATGTGAATGCCTCCGGCAGTGTACCGAGATATGCAATGAATCAAGAGTGACATGTATGAAAGAATTATAACGGTGGCTATGCCACAAATACGATGTCAACTACATGATCATGCAAAATCAATATGACAATGATGGAGCATGTCAAAATAAACGGAACGGTGGGAAGTTGCATGGCAATATATCTCGGAATGGCTATGGAAATGCCATAATAGGTAGGTATGGTGGCTGTTTTGAGGAAGATATAAGGAGGTTTATGTGTGATAGAGCGTATTGTATCACTGGGTTTGGATGCACCGGCGAAGTTTGCACCAACTCTCGAGGTGAGAAAGGGCAATGCATGGTACCGTAGAGGGTAGCAATGATGGAAGGGTAAGAGTGCGTATAATCTATGGACTCACATTAGTCATAAAGAACTCATATACTTATTGCAAAAGTTTATTAGCCCTCGAAGCAAAGTACTACTACGCATGCTCCTAGGGGAAGGGTTGGTAGGAGTTAACCATCGTGCCATCCCGACCTCCACACATAAGGAAGGCAATCAAAAGAACACCCCATGCAACAAATTTGTCACACAATGTTTACCATACGTGCATGCTACGGGACTTGCCAACTTTAACACAAGTATTTCTCAATTTCATAATTACCCAACTAGCATAACTCTAACATTACCACCTTTATATCTCAAAACAATTATCAAGTATCAAATTGATCATAGTGTTTATTGCACTCTATGTTATAGTTTTTATTATACCCAACTTGGATGCCCATCATATTAGGACTAATTTTATAAACAAAGCAAATACCATGCTGTTCTAAAATACTCTCAAAATAATATAAGTGAAGCATGAGAGATCAATAACTTCTACAAAATAAAACTACCGCCGTGCTCTAAAAAGATATAAGTGAAGCACTAGAGCAAAATTATCTTGCTCAAAAGATATAAGTGAAGCACATAGAGTATTCTAATAAATTCTGTATCATGTGTGTCTCACCCAAAAGGTGTGTACAACAATGATGATTGTGGTAAACTAAAAAGCAAAGACTCATATCATACAAGACGCTCCAAACAAAACACATATCATGTGGTGAATATAAATATAGCTCCAAGTAAAGTTACCGATGGAGGAAGACAAAAGAGGGGATGCTTTCCGGGGCATCCCCAAGCTTAGGCTTTTGGTTGTCCTTGAATTTACCTTGGGTTGCCTTGTGCATCCCCAAGCTTACGCTCTTGCCACTCCTTATTCCATAATCCATCAAATCTTTACCCAAAACTTGAAAACTTCACAACACAAAACTCAGCAGAAAACTCGTAAGCTCCGTTAGTGCAAGAAAGCAAACCACCACTTTAAGGTACTGTAATGAACTCATTCTTTATTTATATTGGTTTTAAACCTATTGTATTCCAACTTCTATATGGTTCATACCCCCCGATACTAGCCATGGATTCATCAAAATAAGCAAACAACACACGAAAAACAGAATCTATCAAAAACAGAACAGTCTGTAGTAATCTGTAACTTTCGAATACTTATGGAACCTTAAAAATTCTACCAAAATAGGAAGTCCTAGGCAATTTGTCCATTAATCTTCTTCAAAAAGTATCAACTAAAAATCACGTTTCTGTGATTTATTAAAATTATTCTTGTGCGTGCAAAAGTTTCTGTTTTTCGGCAAGATCACATTAACTATCACCCAAGATGATCCTATAGGTTCTACCTGGCACAAATACTAATTAAAACATAAAACCACATATAACCAGAGGCTAGATAAATTATTTAATACTAAACAGGAGCAAAAAGTAAAGATCAAACATAAAATTGGGTTGCCTCCAACAAGCGCCATTGTTTAATGCCCCTAGCTAGGCATAAAAGCGAGAATAGATCTAAATATTGCCATCTTTGGTATTCAATTCATAAGTGGCTCTCATAATAGATTCATAAGGTAATTTGATTTTCTTCCTAGGAAAGTGTTCCATGCCTTTCCTTAATGGAAATTGAAATCTAATATTTACTTCCTTCATATCAATAATTGCACCAATCGTTCTTAAGGAAAGGTCTACCAAGAATAATAGTACATGAAAGATTGCAATCTATATCAAGAACAATAAAATCTACGGGCACATAATTCCTATTTGCAACAATAAGAACATCATTAATCCGTCCCATAGGTTTCTTAATAGTGGAATCCGCAAGGTGCAAGTTTAAAGAACAATCATCAAATTCACGGAAACCTAACACATCACACAAAGTTTTTGGAATCATGGAAACACTAGCACCCAAATCACACAAAGCATAGCATTCATGATCTTTAATTTTAATTTTAATAGTAGGTTCCGACTCATCATAAAGTTTTCTAGGGATAGAAACTTCTAATTCAAGTTTTTCTTCATAAGATTGCATTAAAGCACCAACGATATGTTTGGTAAAAGCTTTATTTTGACTATAAGCATGAGGAGATTAACACGGATTGCAACAAGGAAATACAATTTATTAAAGAACAATTATCATAATTAAATTCCTTGAAATCCAAAATAGTGGGTTCATTGCTATGTAAAGTTTTGACCTCTCCAATCCCACTTTTACCAATTTTTGCATCAAGATCTAAAAACTCCGAATCATTGGGATGCCTTTTAACTAAAGTTGACTCATCTCCAGTCCCATCATTGTCAAGATTCATATTGCAAAACAAAGATTTAATAGGCGACACATCAATCACTTTTAGATCTTCATCACTATTATCATGAAAACTAGAAGAATACGCTTTTACAAAGCAATCTTTCTTAGCACGCATTCTAGCGGTTCTTTATTTGCACTCATCAATGGAAATTCTCATGGCTTTGAGAGACTCATTGATATCATGCTTAGGTGGCATAGATCTAAGTTTCAAAGAATCAACATCAAGAGAAATTCTATCCGCGTTCCTAGCCAACTCATCAATCTTAGGCAATCTTTGTTCAAGCAAACCATTGGAATTCTTTTGAGAAATCATAAATTCTTTAACACTAATCTCAAAATCAGAGGGCATCTTATTAAAATTTCCATAAGAGTTGTTGTAGGAATTACCATAATTATTAGAGGAATTACTAGGGAATGGCCTAGGATTAAAGTTTCCTCTATAAGCGTTGTTACCAAAATTGTTCCTACCAACAAAATTCACATCCATAGATTCATTGTTATTCTCAATCAAAGTAGACAGAGGCATATCATTAGGATCAATAGGAGCACTCTTATTAGCAAACAATTTCATAAGTTCATCCATCTTTCCGCTTAAAACATTAATCTCTTCTATCGCATGAACTTTTTTACTAGTAGATCTTTCAGTGTGCCATTGAGAATAATTAACAATAATATTATCTAGGAGTTTAGTAGCTTCTCCTAAAGTGATTTCCATAAAAGTGCCTCCCGCGGCCGAATCTAAAAGATTTCTAGAAGCAAAATTCAATCCGGCATAAATTTTTTGTATGATCATCCATAAATTTAATCCATGTGTAGGGCAATTGTGAATCATTAACTTCATCATCTCCCAAGATTGTGCAACATGTCAAGATCTAGTTGCTTAAAATTCATAATATCGTTTCTAAGAGAGATGATCTTAGCGGGAGGAAAATACTTAGAGATAAAAGCTTCTTTGCACTTATTCCATGAATCAATACTATTTTTAGGCAAAGATGAAAACCAAATTTTAGCACGATCTCTAAGTGAAAACGGAAGTAGCTTCAATTTGACAATATCATCATCCATGTCTTTCTTATTTTGCATATCACACAAATCGACAAAGTTATTTAGATGAGTAGCGGCATCTTCACTAGGAAGGCCAAAGAATTGATCTTTCATGACAAGATTCAACAAAGCAGCATTGATTTCACAAGATTCAGCATCGGTAAGAGGAGCAATCAGAGTGCTAAGGAAATCATTATTATTGGTATTGGAAAAGTCACACAATTTAGTATTATCTTGAGCCATCGTGACAAGCAATCCAACACATAGGCACACAAGAGGCAAGCGAAAAAGAGGCGAACGGGAAAGAGAGGGCGAATAAAACGGCAAGGGTGAAGTGGGGGAGAGGAAAACGAGAGCCAAATGGCAAATAATGTAATGCGAGGGAGAAGAGTTTGTGATGGGTACTTGGTATGTATTGACTTGTGCGAAGACCTCCCCGGCAACGGCGCCAGAAATCTTTCTTGCTACCTCTTGAGCACTGTGTTGGTTTTCCCTTGAAGAGGAAAGAGTGATGCAGCAAAGTAGCGTAAGTATTTCCCTCAGTTTTTGAGAACCAAGGTATCAATCCAGTACGAGGCTACACGCAAGTCCCTCGTACCTACACGAACAAATAAGAACCTCGCAACCAATGAGATAAAGGGGTCGTGATGCGGAGCATCCTTCGGTCATCCCCATGGACCTTCCATCGCCTCACGAAGAACCAAGAGACCCATGACTAGAGCACGAACTAGAGCTCTCGAGACCGAGGTGACTTCTCTCCTTAGTGATATATCACATGATCCTCTCGAGACATGGCTACTACCTCAATCTAGAATGTTGTGCATGATTAGGTACCAAGAGGACCCTCCCGAGGATGCACATGAAGATGGTCAAGACCCCAAGTCCACGGAAGAATAGAACCAACGAAAGAAGGCAAGAACAACCTCCAGGCACCGGAGATCCGGCAAGGACCCTGGACATCCAGCCCCTGGCGATCTACTCGGCCAGGACTCTGCAGAAGAAGCTACAAGGACCGGACATCCAGCATCCATCCTGGACATCCGGCCCCCCTCACCGGAAAACCAGCCAAAATCTCGGACATCTGGCACCAGCATCCAGGGAGCACAGAAGGTTGCCCCGTCAGCCCGGACATCCGGCCAGCACCCCGGACATCCGGCGCCTCCCGAAGCAACGGACATCCGGCCCCTCTGAGCGTACATCCGGTGCCGCCCATCCAGAGGACAGAACGGCCATCTTCACCAGCCCGGACATCCGGCCCTGCCGACCGGACATCCGGCCCCTCGCGAGACACCGGACATCCGGCTCGATGCCCGGACATCCGGCCTTCCCTGTCTGCGCACAGTGTAGGGTCGAGGCCCATGTATCCCTCTTCGCCCCTAGACTATATATACTCCATCCCCACCTATGTTTTAGGGTTAGCATTGTGATAGCTCATTAGAGATAGAGCTCTGCTCATCCGTACCGGATCTACTCCACATGAGGGACCGTGCCTCTTCGAAGAAGATCCATTCGGATTCAAGGCCTCCATTCGGAGAAGACAATTAATACCTCCTCACGAAGAAGAACGGTTACTCTTGTATCTTCCTTTGTTGATTTTGGATCTTGTGCTACCTTATGCTTTCGGTGATCTAGCCCTTGTGTGATCAATTACTTGTCGATTGAGTGTTTCTCTCGTTTCTCCCCGTGATTTCCCTTGTGTTCTTCCGCGCGTTCTTCGTGTTTCCCTGTAGGATCCACTCCAAACGTGAGAGATCGACCCCATAGGGTTCCGCCCTACCTCATCTTGGTATCATGAGCCACGTTGATCACGTTTTTGGAGCCCCTACCCCGTGTTTTCTAGCTTGATTTTGTTGTTTTCGTCCTAAATCCAAAAATTCCGCACCAAAAATAGCCCCAATTTTTTTTTGTGATTTGTTGGTGTGATGAAGTTTTGTTGGATTTGATCCACGGATCTGCTTTGCATCGAGTTGATCTAGCTTTTCCCCATCTCTCCTGCGATTTCCATCCACCAATTCGTCCGAATTTTGCCTCGGAGTTGCAATTTTTCCCGTGGAGTTCATCGTGTTCGTTTCCGATCCAGGAGCTCGGACATCCGCCCCGTGTCCACCGGACATCCGGCGCCCCGGACATCCGGCAGCTGGCCCGGACATCCGGCCCCTGGCAGCAGCAAGTCCAACCCCCGCGCCCATTTCCGCATACTTCCACCCAATTTTGCCCTGGTGCCCGCGCTTACTTCCGCATACCCCCAACGTTTTCAACAAGCACCACCACTGCCACTGCTACCTCCTATGTCGATTTTGACACGTTTTGGTCTTTGAGATTTTGGGTTGTGGTTCCCGTGTCCTATTGTGTTTCGGCTATATAGGTACGGTTCAACATCACCATCACCATCGCTCATCTCCATCGACTACTCATCATCGCCAAGGACGGTAACTTCGACGACATCTTTTTCATACCTTGCAATTGCATTGATACCCACATGGCCTTACTTTTGCGTAGCTTACCCGTTGAGACTAGCCATTGAGTATTGCCGGCAACGTGACTTGTGCACATTAGTGATTATACTCCTTAGCATACATACCATACCATAGTGGTGCATATCTTGGCATCAACTTGTGTGTCACAAAGTTGTCATAGCATACACAATTGCTATCTTGGTTCGTGAAGTTTTGCATGAGAAAAGAGCTCAAAAGTGAAAGAGCCACCCAAGCTTTTAAGCAAAGAGGAAAGATAAGCAAAGAGCTTATGAGCAAGAGCCATAGCATCATACTACACTAAATTGTCATATTGGATCATAACACCGAAATACCATACATATAGCATACTTGGGATCGAGGTCGTTGCATTTTTGCCTAGTAGGTTGTGCACAAATTCCGTATCCGCCTATTGTGCAATCGTGCTAGCGTCTCTCGTGTATTGTGCAACAAGAGCATTTTCGTGGATTCCACATTTTGGCTCACTTTTGGTTTGCACAATCCCATTTATCTATTTGCGTGTATGTTTTCGTATACCCCTACTTGCTTGGTCTACTTGTTGCATTTGCAAATTTGTGCATCTTTTCCAACATTATTGAATCTCACTTTCAATTGCATCAAATTTTGTGCCACCATCCTAACCAAGCTCCACCATAAGCTTTTACTTGTGTAGGTGTGAGAACCGACAAGAATTGGTACCAATAGTGCTATTTCATTGTCCGCACTTGAGTGAACTTGATTCATTGTCAACATCGGTCAAGGTACATTGGTATAAGTTCTTCTCCTTCTACCACTCACATTTTTGCTTGGAATGATGGATAGGTCGAGTACTTCTACCAACCCACTCTTCATCGATCAAGATGACGACATGTCATCATACGTCACCAAGAGCCACCTCTTTGGTTCACAACGAGTGTTGCATCAAGAGTAACAAGCTATGAACGAACGCATAGACAACCTCGCCACCGACTTGCGACTCTCCGAGCAACGAACTAAGGACTACTTCGACAACAAGCTCGACGCTCACAAGCAAGAGAATGATGCAAGAATGGATGAGATCTGCGCCTTGTTGGTGAACCGTCCTCCTTCAACTTCTTCATACTCAAGATGGAGCCACTCAAGTCGACACTCCAACGACTCCTTCTCCGGCTCAAGTACACCGTCATCGAACACTCTTCGACGAGCCGCGCGTCAAGACCGACATGCATCTCGCAACCCGCTACATGACAAGCATTCACAAGAGCAAGTCGATGAGCAAGTCCCTCGTCCTCACTCAAACAAAGTCGCTTTTGCTCAAGCTCAAGAACGACAACGACTATGGCGCCAAGAGGAAGAACGAGCGCGTCTACACAAGGAGGAACAAGACACCGAGGCTCAATGTCTTCAACAACAACAACGAGAAGCGCAAGCTGTTGAGGCGCAACATGCCCTTCAAGAATCAAGTCGAGCCATCGCTAACCGCAATCGCGAACGGCGCAATCAAGAGGAAGCCCTTCGAGAAGAAATACAAGAGAGGAACTACCAACCGCGAGTGTAATGTCAAGTTCATCAAGCTCCTCCACAAGCTCGTCAAGCTCCACCTCAACCTCAAGTTCAACAAGAGCAAGTTGATCATGGACTTCCTCCACGCCAAGAGCAACATGAGGATGATTACCCTCACCGTCAAGGGCATCATCATCACCATCGCCAACAACACAATGAAGAGCAACGCTATGGCAATCTCAAATTCACAATGCCCAAGTTTAATGGAAGCAATGACCCCGAAGAATACCTCTCATGGGCATTGAAGGTCGACAAAATCTTTCGTTTGCACAACTATGAGGAAGAGAAGAAGATCGCTATGGCATCACTTGAGTTCTAATACTATGTGCTCATATGGTGGGAACAAGTCCTTGAGCGCCGACAAGCAAGAGGTGAACCTCCAATCACCACTTGGGCTCAAATGAAGGAAGTCATGCGAGCACGTTTTGTGCCAACCTACTACAACCACGATCTCTTCAAGAAGCTACAACTCCTCAAGCAAGGAACAAAGAGTGTTGAAGAATACTACAAGGAAATGGCGATAGCCATGATTCGAGCCAATGTCACAGAAGATGATGAGCAAACAATGGCATGATTCTTGAATGGACTCAATCATCCCATCAAGAAGATCGCCGACTTCCAACCCTACTCCAACCTCATTGAGCTCGTGCATCAAGCGACCAAGGCGGAATGTCAAGTGCAAGATGACTTGAAGTACGCCAAGTACTCATCCAAGACCTACAGCTTCTCCAACAACCAAGCTTCAACAACTCCAACCTCTACATCAACCAAGCCTTCTCCAAGCAACGACGACAAGCCAAGTTACAAGAAAACTTTGTCAAGTTCAAGTCATCTTCCTCCTACTACAAGCAACTTCAAGCCGCGTGCTTCATCATCTACTCCGACCGATGAGACCGTCAAGACAAGCTCCTTCAAGTGTTTCACTTGCGGCGGCCGAGGCCACAAGTCCTATGAATGCACAAACAAGCGCACCATGATCCTCAACGACGATGGCACCTATGACTCCATGAGTGATGAGGAGATGGAAGCCCTTGAGAAAGTGGCCATGCACCGGCAAGTGAATGAGGATGAAGATGATCAAGTCTTTTGTGATGAGGATTCGAGCCCCGCTCTCGTTGTCTCCAAGGTCTTGACTCTTCAACATCAACAAGAAGAAGACCAACGATGCCACATCTTCCACACAAAGGCCGGCATCAATGGAAGGTCCGTCAAGGTCATCATCGATGGAGGTAGTTGTCACAACTTGGCAAGCGAAGAACTATGCTCCAAGCTTCAATTGGTCAAGATGAAGCACCCGCACCCC
This sequence comes from Triticum aestivum, assembly GCF_018294505.1. Taxonomy (NCBI): domain Eukaryota; kingdom Viridiplantae; phylum Streptophyta; class Magnoliopsida; order Poales; family Poaceae; genus Triticum; species Triticum aestivum. The sequence goes on from NC_057801.1 coordinate 186,719,777, forward strand.
TACAAGGTTCAATGGCTAAGTGACTCCGGCACTATATGAGTTGAGCATACGATCCAAGTCTCCTTCAAATTTGGTGCATATGAAGACACTTTGGAGTGTGATGTCGTCCCAATGTCCGTTTGCCACCTTCTTCTTGGCCGACCATGGCAATTTGACCGTGGTGTCATCCACAACGGGCGTACCAATCACTATAGCTTCAAGATGAAAGGGAAGGAATATGTGATACGACCTCTGTCTCCTAGTCAAGTGATAGCCGACAAGCAAGCCACCCATCATGGAGAGAAGAGTGAGAAAGTGATCCACCAAAAAGTGAGTGAGAGCCACAAGCCAAACTTGAGCGCCTCTTCGCCTAGAGAGAAAAACCTAGTCCTATTTGCCACAAAAAGAGAGATGAGAGAAGTGTGTGAGAACCCATCGAGTGTTATGCACTTTGTCCTTGTGTGCAAGGATGGGGAACCAAAAACTAACACCTCTCACGAGCTACCTTTAGTGTTTCAATCTCTTTTGCAGGAATTCCAAGATGTTTTCCCAGATGAGCTACCTCCGGGTCTACCTCCTCTACGAGGCATTGAACATCGAATCGACCTCATCCCCGGAGCGTCCCTACCAAACAAAGCTCCATACCGCGTCAACCCGGAAGAAACTAAGGAGATCCAACGGGAAGTACAACAACTAATCGACAACGGTCATGTACGTGAAAGCCTAAGCCCTTGTGTCGTTCCGGTTATACTTGTGCCTAAGCAAGATGGAAGTTTCCGCATGTGTTCCGATTGTAGACCTATAAATGCTATTACCGTTTGTTATAGGCATCCCATTCCTCGCTTAGATGATATGCTTGATGAACTTAGCGGTGCGGCCTTTTTCTCAAAAATTGATCTTAAAACTGGCTATTATCAAATCCGCATACAAGAGGGTGGTGAATGGAAAACTGCTTTCAAAACCAAATTTGGCTTGTACGAGTGGTTAGTTATGCCTATGGGTTTATCGAAAGCTCCCGGTACTTTCATGCATCTTATGCATTTTGTGCTTCGACCTTATATTGGAGTGTTTGTTGTGGTTTACTTTGATGATATTCTTGTGTTTAGCAAATCCATGAAAGAGCATATTACTCATGTTAGGGCTGTTTTGCAAACGCTTCGCAAGGAACGTCTTTATGCCAACATGAAAAAGTGCACGTTTGGTGTTGACAAACTAGTTTTCTTGGGTTTTGTCATTTCTTCCAAGGGTGTCCATGTTGATGAATCTAAAATTGAAGCAATTAAAACTTGGCCCCAACCCACCAATTTGCAACAAGTGCGTAGTTTTCTTGGCCTCGCAGGTTTTTATCGTCGCTTCATGAAAGACTTTAGCACTACTGCCGCTCCTTTGTATGCCTTGAGTAAGAAGAATGCTCCTTTTGTTTAGGGATCTTTGCAATCCACCGCTTTTGATGAGCTCAAGTCTTTGCTTACTCATGCTGCGATCCTTGCTTTGCCCAATTTTGACAAAACTTTTGAGGTTCATTGTGATGCAAGTGGTACCGGAATTGGCGGAGTTTTGATGCAAGAAAAATGAGCCATTGCATATTTTAGCAAAAAACTATCCTGTGCTCAACTTAACTATCCCATCTATGACAAAGAATTGTATGCTTTAGTGCGTGTGCTACATGTTTGGGAACATTATCTTGGACCTCATGAGTTTGTCATCCATACCAATCATGAAACGCTTAAGTACTTAAAAGGTCAAACTAAGTTGAACAAGCGTCATGCCAAATGGAGTGAATTTATTGAATCTTTCCCCTATGTGATCAAGTACATTAAGGATAAGGAAAATGTAGTTGCGGATGCACTTTCACGCATATGCACGCTTGTCACTAAACTTGAGTTGCATGTTATTGGCTTTGAGCACATAAAAGACTTGTATGCTAATGATCCATCTTTTGCTACTCCTTATGCTAAATGTTGGACGCATACATCTTGGGAAAAATATTACATCAAGGATGGTTATCTTATGAGAGCTAACAAACTATGCATTCCCGAGTCTTCTCTTCGTTTGCTCCTTTTGCAAGAGGCTCATGGAGGCGGACTCATGGGACATTTTGGACGCGACAAGACATTCGCCACGCTCTCCAAGAACTACTTTTGGCCCAAGATGTTCTGCGACGTCTCACGCTTCACCAATCGATGCTCTACATGTCGCAAAGCTAAGTCTAAAGCTCAATCCCATGGTCTTTACATGCCTCTTCCTATTCCTTATCAACCTAGGGAAGACATTAGCATGGATTTTGTACTTGGTTTGCCTAGAACTCAAAATGGCAAGGATTCTGTGTTTGTTGTTCTGGACCAATTTTCTAAGATGGCACATTTCATTCCTTGCAACAAGATAGACGATGCTTCACACATTGCAATCTCTTTTGTAGGGAAATCTTGCGACTCCATGGAGTACCAAAGACAATCGTCTCTGACCGTGACGTCAAGTTATTGAGTTACTTTTGGAAGACGCTATGCGCCAAGCTCGGAATCAAGCTCTTGTTCTCATCCGCATACCATCCTCAAACCGACGGCCAAACGGAGGTGACGAACTATACACTCTCCACTCTACTTCGCGTGTTGATCAAGAAGAACATCAAGGAGTGGGAGGCGTGTCTACCCATCGTCGGGTATGCCTACAACCGTGCAAGACATTCGACTACCGGCAAGTCCCCTTTTGAGGTCGTCTACGGCTTCAACCCGTTCTCCCCATTGGACATTCTACCTCTTCCTCTACAAGAGCACACCAACCTTGACGCAAGTGCCTGTGCAAGCTACATCAAGAAGATGCATGAGGATACAAGACACACCATCGAGCGCCAAGTACAACGACTCGCGACCAAGCTCAACATCAACAAGCATCCCATGATATTCAACATTGGAGACCTCGTGTGGCTACACCTTCGCAAGGACTGCTTCCCCAACGAATGCAAGTCCAAGCTTCTCCCTCGAACCGATGGACCCTTCAAGGTGCTAGCACGCTACAACAACAACGCTTACAAGATCGATCTCCCACGCGACAAGTACAACATGAGCGACATCTTCAACGTCTCCGATCTTTCCCTATACCATGGTGATGAGGATTTCGATCCGAGGTCGGATCTTTCCCGGGGGGAGATGATGCGGAGCATCCTTCGGTCACCCCATGGACCTTCCATCGCCTCACCAAGCACCAAGAGGACCCATGACTAGAGCACGAGCTAGAGCTCTTGAGACCGAGGTGACTTCTCTCCTTAGTGATATATCACATGATCCTCTCGAGACATGGCTACTACCTCAACCGGAATGTTGTGCATGATTAGGTACCAAGACGACCCTCCCGAGGGTGCACATGAAGAGGTCAAGACCCCAAGTCCACGGAAGAAGAGAACCAACGGAAGAAGTCAAGAACAGCCTCCAGGCACCGGACATCCGGCAAGGACCCCAGACATCCGGCCCCTAGCGATCTACTCCGCCAGGACTCTACAGAAGAAGCTACAGGGACCGTACATCCGGCGTCCAGCCCGGACATCTGGCCCCCTCACCGGAAATCCGGCCAAAATCCCGGACATCTAGCACCAGCGTCCAGGGAGCACAGAAGGTTGCCCCGTCAGCCCGGACATCCGGCCAGCACCCCGGACATCCGGCGCCTCCCGAAGCAACGGACATCCGGCCCCTCCGAGCGGACATCCGGAACCGCCCATCCAGAGGACAGAACGACCATCTTCACTAGCCCGGACATCCGGCCCTGCCGACCGGACATCCGGCCCCTCGCGAGACATCGGACATCCGGCCCGACGCCCGAACATCCGGCCTTCCCTGTCTACACAGTGTAGGGCCGAGGCCCATGTATCCCTCTTCGCCCCTAGACTATATATACTCCATCCCCACCTATGTTTTAGGGTTAGTGAGGGAGTCCTGGACTAGGGGGTGTCCGGATAGCCGAACTATCATCATCAGCCGGACTCCAAGACTACGAAGATACAAGATTGAAGACTTCGTCCTGTGTCCGGATGGGACTTTCCTTGGCGCGGAAGGCAAGTTTGGCAATACGGATATGTAGATCTCCTACCATTGTAACCGACTCTGTGTAACCCTAGCCCTTTCCGGTGTCTATATAAAACGGAGGGTTTTAGTCCGTAGGACAACAATCACAACAACAATCATACCATAGGCTAGCTTCTAGGGTTTAGCCTCCTTGATCTCGTGGTAGATCCACTCTTGTACTACCCATATCATCAATATTAATCAAGCAGGAGTAGGGTTTTACCTCCATCGAGAGGGCCCGAACCTGGGTAAAAACATCGTGCCCCTTGTCTCCTGTTACCATCCGCCTAGACGCACAGTTCGGGACCCCCTACCCGAGATCCGCCGGTTTTGACACCGACATTGGTGCTTTCATTGAGAGTTCCTCCGTGTCGTCACCGATAGGCTTGATGGCTCCTTCGATCATCAACAACGATGCAGTCCAGGGTGAGACTTTTCTCCCCGGACAGGTCTTCATGTTCGGCGGCTTTGCACTGCGGGCCAATTCGCTTGGCCATCTGGAGCAGATCGAAAGCTACGCCCCTGGCCATCAGGTCAGGTTTGGAAGCTTAAACTTCACGGCTGACATCCGCGGAGACTTGATCTTCGATGGATTCGAGCCACAGCCGAGCGTGCCGCACTGTCTCGATGGGCATGATTTAGCTCTGCTGCCGGACAGTGCCCTGGAAGCCGCACATGAGTCCGCTCTGATCCTTAATTCGGAGCCGACCGCGCAGATCAAGGATGGGTGGCCAGACACCGCCTCGGGGGCTGCAACCTCTATGGCGATGGAACCGAATACTGACCTTGTCCGTTGCGACGCCCGTGACTCCGAGGTGCCAGACTCCTCGCCGGACTCCGAACCTCCTACGCCCCCTCCAATCGAATCCGATTGGGCGCCAATCATGGAGTTCACCGCCGCGGACATCTTTCAACACTCACCTTTTGGCGACATCCTGAATTCGCTAAAGTATCTCTCGCTATCAGGAGAGCCCTGGCCGAATTGCGGTCAGGATGGTTGGGATGCGGATGATGAAGAAATTCAAAGCCCACCCACCACCCACTTTGTAGCCACTGTCGACGATTCAACCGACATGCTAGACTTCGACTTCGAAGACATCGACGGTATGGACGACGATGTCGGAGACGACCAAGAACCAGCGCCTATAGGGCACTGGAAAGACACCACAACTCATGACATAAACATGGTGGATACACCAAAAGGAAGCGATAACGAGGAACAACGGGACGCGACGAAGCAACCAAAACGGCGACGCAAGCGCCGCCCAAAGTCCCGCCTCGACAACAACAGCACCCATAACGACCAAGCCGTGGAGCAGGGCAAACCAGTGGAGGACGAACACGCAACCAAGCAACCATCCGAACAGGATGAATTGGACAAGCAACCCATCCCCGGCGAAAACAACAGTCCAGACGATCTCACGCCGGACACATCACCGGAGCATAAGAGCCTTCACAAAAGGCTCGTCGCCACTGCAAGAAGTTTGAAGAAGCAGAAGCGGAAGCTCAAAACAGCGGAAGACGTACTCAGAATGAGATGGAACAAAGTACTCAAGACTACAGACAAATACGGCAATAGTCATCAAGCAAAGAGCTACCCGAAGCGCAAGCTGTTGCCCGAATTTGACGAGGACGCCGTAGATACACATAAAGATCCTCGCAAAAAGGATGGCCCGGTCAGGTCCATTTACGGGCCAAAAAAGAGGGCTCCAGAGAGCAACACCACACGCCGAGTGTTCGCAGATAACAGCACACCTAAATACAGGGGCGCCGCACACCCACTATGTTTCACCGATGAGGTACTGGATCATGAATTTCCAGCAGGATTCAAGCCCGTAAACATAGAGGCATATGACGGAACAACAGACCCCAGAGTCTAGATTGAGGATTACATCCTACACATACACATGGCAAGAGGAGATGATCTCCATGCCATAAAATATCTACCCCTCAAGCTCAAAGGGCCAGCTCAGCATTGGCTCAAAAGCCTCCCAGAAAATTCCATTGGAAGTTGGGAAGAGCTCGAGGATGCGTTTAGAGCAAATTTTCAGGGGACTTATGTCCGCCCTCCGGATGCAGACGATTTAAGTCACATAACTCAACAGCCCGGAGAGTCAGCACGCAAATTCTGGAACAGGATCCTCACCAAAAAGAACCAAATAGTCGACTGTCCGGACGCCGAAGCCTTAGCAGCTTTTAAACATAACGTCCGAGACGAATGGCTCGCCAGACACCTCGGCCAGGAAAAACCAAGAACAATGGCCGTGCTAACGAGCCTCATGACCCGCTTTTGCGCGGGAGAAGATAGCTGGCTGGCAAGATGCAGCACCAGCGACCCAACTACATCCGAGGTCACAGATGGAAATGGGAAATCACGACGCAGAAAGGATCAGCGCCGGAGTAAAGAAAATGGCCCAAAGAACACGGCGGTCAATGTCGGATTCAAAAGCTCTCGACCGAACAACAAAACACTGCCTCTTAAAGACAACAGTGACGAGCTATCCAACCTAAACAAAATTTTGGACAGGATATGTCAAATCTACAGTACCCCCGGGAAGCGTGCAAACCATACCCACCGAGATTGTTGGGTCTTCAAACAGTCCGGCCGACTTAATGCTGAACACAAGGGGCTCGACACACCAAGCGAAGACGATGACAAACCCCACAAGCAGAGCACCGGAAAACAAAAGACTTTCCCACAAGAAGTCAAAACAGTAAACTCACTTCACATGATAATACGGAACAATAGTGCGGCACCTACTAAAGTACGCGCCGCACGGTCCACCCCAGCGGAATCCCGAGATTGGATGTCAAAACCAATTACTTTCGACCATCTGGATTACTCCAGAAACATTCGAAATGCAGGATGGACTGCTTTGGTATCGGATCCTATAATCAACGGACTACAGTTTACACAAGTCCTAATGGATGGCGGTAGCGACTTAAACCTGCTATATCCGGACACAATCCGCGGGATGGGGATAGACCCGACCAAAATTTGCCATAGCAGCACTTCCTTCAAAGGAGTGACGCCAGGCCCTTACGCCAACTGCACGGGCTCCTTACTACTAAAAGTTGTGTTCGGTTCATCCGATAACTTCCGTCGTGAAAAGCTAATCTTCCATATCGCCCCATTTAAAAGTAGCCATCAAGCACTATTGGGACGTGAAGCTTTCGCCCGCTTTAACGCAATACCGCATTACGCGTCTCTTACACTTAAAATGCCCGGTCCATGCGGCATTATCTCTTTGAAAGGTCGCTTAAGACCCCGGACACGGCTAGGCGAGTCCGGCTTAAATAAACCAGGGGCTTCCTAGCCACACACCCCTTTACAAGGGGCTGTGAGCATAAACAATGAGAACCAATAAAAGCTCAACTTCATTCATTTCTTTTCATGCTCTATTTTAATACATTGCTCGCACGATATCTTTCCAAACTAAGTTCTTCTCTTTTACAGATGAACAGCGTGCTACACCCGTCCAGGATACAGCACAACGGAGACACAGGCGCAGACATGCAGCAGGGACCCGTTGCAAGGATTCTTTTCAGATTAAGACCCCGCGTAAACCTTTCTTACTGTCTCTTGTTGATCCACATCCCCCGGTTTCTTACCATAACCGAGGAGGAGGCTGGCGTTTTGGCATCGGCCGCGTCAGAAATTTTTGGCCGTACCTGGACACGAGGGGCTTAGGGCATCGTTCTGCCCGTTATCATAAAGACTGAATACCTTAGGGAGTGTTCGGCGTCTCAAGTTAGGCCTTATATGCATCAGCTTCGAATCATGTCTTTGGTCAAATGTTGGGTTTGCCCGGCTCCTGGGTTTTGCTGCCTTACGTTCCGTATCATCGGCTAACGCGGCACCAGGAGAACTACTGCGACTGTGCCCCTGTTCGGCCGGGCGAGCACCTCAGTAGAGAAAGCCGAAAACTGACTGTCATGATATAGCGAGAGACTGGTCAACCACTCGATCGACTACCGGAATGTCTAGAATTCCTCCGCTTTGACGAAGGACCGTTTCTCGGTCAGGCACATACGCGCCCCGAATTCGGAGAGCGCGGTGCCCCCAGGGGCTATATCATAGCCCCACCTTCGAACTCCTATGGCTAAGTGAAAGTGATAAAGCATTATAGTCTGGTTGGCTAGTTTGCTACGCTACCACCTCCTTCACAGGACCAAGACATTGGATTAAGTGTGAAAATGCGCTATTTTTGCAAACACCCCCGCACCATGTGCGTGGGGGCTGAAGCCGAAGACTGCCATCTTTTAGGTTATATACACATATACATTAACGGCCGGCACAGGAGATATTTCAATACTTGAACGCACAAGTATAAAAAGCACTCATATTATAAACATGGTTTCACAAAGCATACATGTCATTTGAACATAACATTTTTCGAGCATTGCGACTCTATCAAACGAGCGCCCTGCAGGACTTCCCCAAAATAGTGCTCGGCGGGTAACCGGCTTTTGTCCGAACCCCGGGAGGCAACATCAGTGGCATCCATCTCCATCCAGTACGTCTTGACACGGGCGAGAACCATTCGTGCACCCTCTATGCACGCCGACCGCTTCATCGCCTTGATATGCGGCACCGCCCCAAGGAACTGCTGCAATAAGCCAAAATAACTCTTCGGCTTAGGCCTATCCGGCCACACATGAGCCACCACATCCGTCATGGCAAATCCGGATAATCTATTCAGCTCAGCCCACTCAGCCAACCGATCGGTCAACAGAAGTGGACGCTCCGGACTGTGGAATTGAGACCAAAACAGCTCTTCCATCTCATGATCCTTTTGGCTTCGGAAGTGCACAACCGCATCCGCCGCACTCGCCGCCAAATCCAGATAAGGATCCTCCGCACCCCACAGCTGGCCCAGTTGAGCATATTTCGGATCTGTGAACTTCCTGTGCAGCAAAAAGGGCTTTCCAGCCGCAATGTCTCCGGCCTGACGCAGCTCCTCCTTATAGCCCTCAGTGCAGAACGGGCATCCTTGGCTTCGAAGGTGGCCTTCATTAGGTCCTCTTGCTCTGCCCGGCATTCTTTTTCAAGAACCTCATAGCGGTAGGTAACATCCTTCAGCTTCACGGCCATTCCGGCCATCTCCTCCCTACTTCAGCAGTGAGCAGCCTTTTCGGCTCTTAGCTCTTCGGCTGCCCTCAAGGCAGTCGTATCACTCCTTCTGGACTGCTCCTTGGCTCAAGCAAGCACTGCCCGAAGGTTCTCCACAGCAGCGGCACCATCTGCATCAAGCATACATATTGTAAGGAGTGGGCGTCAGCTCCCTTACTAGGTGGCCACGGAGAAACAACCTACCTTGTGACTCATCGAGTCGTTTATTGACCAGCGCGATGTCTGCATCCGCAACGTCAAGTTGCCACTTTAGCTCGGCAACTCTATCAGTCCGGCTGGCCACCGGACGATCCGCCACCTGCATAGGAAAGGCAAGAATTAATAACTGAGATTATGATCCTCGGCACGTTGTCGCTTTCGACAACATCCCGAGTCTCAGGGGCTACTATCTATACAGGGCGCACTCTATGTGCAAAACTGTCAAAAGGTATGTCATTTTTACGTACCTCAAAACCCGCCAGTAAACTTCTGACGGCATCATCCAACCCGCCCTCAGCGGACAAAATTCTTTCAATCACCATATTTATCAATATACGGTGATCTTCTGAGATAGACGCCCTCTCGAGCAGATCCTTCAGCTCCCCCGGCCGTACACCAGTAGGTGCCGAACTCTCCGGCCCCGCCGGACTTGGGGAGACCCTCCACGACGACACTTCAAGGTCGTCCGCCCCGCCTAATGGCGCGGCTGATGGAGGCGTCTCGCTCTCCATCATCTCCGGACGAAGGTCCCCCGAAGACGAGCTCAGCTGAGAAGGACGGAGATCCGAACTACAAGATAACAACTTCTGTTATCCTCAGAAGCAAAAATAGGGATGTCTCTTATTACAAAACTCCCCTTTTTCTACTTACGGCTCGCTGGAGGGCTGATTCCTTAGGGGAGATAGTGCGGCCGGGGTTTCCCCTGGCGTAGGACCCTCTGGTGAAGATTTCTTCCCCCGCTTTGAGGCCTTAGCCTCCGGATCTTCGGAAGCGGTCCTCTTCTCCCCTGGAAGGAGGGATTCTTGGTCCCCCTTTCTCGAAAGCCTCCTTAGCAGAGGCGGTAGTTTCTCTGTTTTCCCCTTCGCCCTCCTCTGGAGGCGCAACCTCCAGCATCTTGACCAACACCGAGTCCGGCGCGGTCTCCAGGAGGGGGCCGGACACCGTATCAGTTTTGCTTGCGCTATCCACTCCTATTCAAAGGACGATTGGTTAAAAGGAAAATCCAAGAATATGCAAGCAAAAGGTATGTCCGGACACAGGGCGACTTACTTGAGCATCCGGGCGATTGCAGCTTAAGCCGGCGTCCTCGGTCAATTCCGGACACACTTCTTGTGATCCGAAGAACAATTTGTACATCTCCACGGGTGTCGTACCCATGAAGTGTTGGAGAGCTCGTGGCCCCTCTGGATTGAATTCCCACAGGCGGAGGGGGCGACGTTTGCAGGGCAGAAGACGCCGAATCAGCATAACCTGCATCACTACGACCAGATTGATCTCCCTCTCTTGGAGGTCTCGAATCCGGCCCTGCAATAGGGGTACGTCCTTTGACGGCCCCCAGTTAAGCCCTTTGTTGACCCATGACATCAGCCGTTGTAGAGGGCCCGAGCGAAAGACGGGCGGCGGCTTCTGCTTGATGCCCCTGGGAGCGGTAATATAGAACCACTCCTGTTGCCACAAACCGAGCTCCTCCTGGAAAGAGCCCTCGGGCCATGGAGCTGTTGGGTTTCGTAGTAATTTCAAAAAAATTCCTACGCACACGCAAGATCATGTGATGCATAGCAACGAGGGGAGAGTATTGTCTACGTACCCAACGCAGACCGACTGCGGAAGCGATGACACGACGTAGAGGAAGTAGTCGTACGTCTTCTCGATCCAACCGATCAAGCACCGAAACTACGGCACCTCCGAGTTCGAGCACACATTCAGCTCGATGACGATCCCCGGACTCCGATCCAGCAAAGTGTCGGGGAAGAGTTCCGTCAGCACGACGGCGTGGTGACGATCTTGATGAACTACAGCAGCAGGGCTTCGCCTAAACTCCGCTACAGTATTATCGAGGAATATGGTGGCTGGGGGTGCCGCACACGGCTAAGGAATAGATCACGTGGATCAACTTCTTGTGTCTTTGGTGCTGGCCCTGCCCCTCTATTTATATGTTGAGCCCCGGGGTCGAAACTTGGAGCAAAAGCCTCCTCAAAGTCGGTTTTGCCCGAAAGGCAAGAGTCCCACTCGGACTCCAGGACCAAACGCCACAATCCTTGGCGTCTGGCCCAGACGCCATGGGCCTCGGCGTCTGGCCCAGGGCCAGACGCCAGGGTCTCCGGCGTTTGGCCCCCTGGCCTCCGCAAAACTCCTTTTGCACCGACCTAAAGCCTCATGGGCTTGACCCCTTGGCCTAACCATATCATCCAATGTATGAATCTTTACGTCTCGACCATTTCGAGACTCCTCGTCATGTCCCCGATCTCATCCGGGACTCCGAACTCCTTCGGTACATCAAAACATGTAAACTCATAATATAACTGTCATCGTAACCTTAAGCGTGCGGACCCTACGGGTTCGAGAACAATGTAGACATGACCGAGACACGTCTCCGGTCAATAACCAATAGCGGGACCTGGATGCCCATATTGGCTCCTACATATTCTACGAAGATCTTTATCGGTCAGACCGCATAACAACATACCTTGTTCCCTTTGTCATCGGTATGTTACTTGCCCGAGATTCGATCGTCGGTATCCAATACCTAGTTCAATCTCGTTACCGGCAAGTCTCTTTACTCGTTCCGTAATACATCATCTCACAACTAACATATTAGTTGTAATGCTTGCAAGGCTTATGTGATGTGTATTACCGAGAGGGCCCAGAGATACCTCTCCGACAATCGGAGTGACAAATCCTAATCTCGAAATACGCCAACCCAACATCGACCATTGGAGACACCTGTAGTACTCCTTTATAATCACCCAGTTACGTTGTGACGTTTGGTAGTACCCAAAGTGTTCCTCCGGTAAACGGGAGTTGCATAATCTCATAGTCATAGGAACATGTATAAGTCATGAAGAAAGCAATAGCAACATACTAAACGATCGGGTGCTAAGCTAATGGAATGGGTCATGTCAATCAGATCATTCTACTAATGATGTGACCTCGTTAATCAAATAACAACTCATTGTTCATGGTTAGGAAACATAACCATCTTTGATTAACGAGCTAGTCAAGTAGAGGCATACTAGTGACACTTTGTTTGTCTATGTATTCACACATGTATTATGTTTCCGGTAAATACAATTCTAGCATGAATAATAAACATTTATCATGATTATGAGGAAATAAATAATAACTTTATTATTGCCTCTAGGGCATATTTCCTTCAGTCTCCCACTTGCACTAGAGTCAATAATCTAGATTACACTGTAATGATTCTAACACCCATGGAGCCTTGGTGCTGATCATGTTTTGCTCGTGGAAGAGGCTTAGTCAACGGGTCTGCAACATTCAGATCCGTATGTATCTTGCAAATCTCTATGTCTCCCACCTGGACTAGATCCCGGATGGAGTTGAAGCGTCTCTTGATGTGTTTGGTCCTTTTGTGAAATCTGGATTCCTTTGCCAAGGCAATTGCACCAGTATTGTCACAAAAGATTTTCATTGGACCCGATGCGCTAGGTATGACACCTAGATCGGATATGAACTCCTTCATCCAGACTCCTTCATTTGCTGCTTCCGAAGCAGCTATGTATTCCGCTTCACATGTAGATCCCGCTACGACGCTTTGTTTAGAACTGCACCAACTGACAGCTCCACCGTTTAATGTAAACACGTATCCGGTTTGCGATTTAGAATCGTCCGGATCAGTGTCAAAGCTTGCATCAACGTAACCTTTTACGATGAGCTCTTTGTCACCTCCATATACGAGAAACATATCCTTAGTCCTTTTCAGGTATTTCAGGATGTTCTTGACCGCTGTCCAGTGATCCACTCCTGGATTACTTTGGTACCTCCCTGCTAAACTTATAGCAAGGCATACATCAGGTCTGGTACACAGCATTGCATACATGATAGATCCTATGGCTGATGCATAGGGAACATCTTTCATATTCTCTCTATCTTCTGCAGTGGTCGGGCATTGAGTCTTACTCAATTTCACACCTTGTAACACAGGCAAGAACCCTTTCTTCGCTTGATCCATTTTGAACTTCTTCAAAATTTTGTCAAGGTATGTGCTTTGTGAAAGTCCAATTAAGCGTTTTGATCTATCTCTATAGATCTTAATGCCTAATATGTAAGCAGCTTCACCGAGGTCTTTCATTGAAAAACTTTTATTCAAGTATCCCTTTATGCTATCCAGAAATTCTATATCATTTCCAATCAGTAATATGTCATCCACATATAATATCAGAAATGCTACAGAGCTCCCACTCACTTTCTTGTAAATACAGGCTTCTCCGAAAGTCTGTATAAAACCAAATGCTTTGATCACACTATCAAAACGTTTATTCCAACTCCGAGAGGCTTGCACCAGTCCATAAATGGATCGCTGGAGCTTGCACACTTTGTTAGCTCCCTTTGGATCGACAAAACCTTCCGGTTGCATCATATACAACTCTTCTTCCAGAAATCCATTCAGGAATGCAGTTTTGACATCCATCTGCCAAATTTCATAATCATAAAATGCGGCAATCGCTAACATGATTCGGACGGACTTAAGCATCGCTACGGGTGAGAAGGTCTCATCGTAGTCAATCCCTTGAACTTGCCGAAAACCTTTTGCGACAAGTCGAGCTTTGTAGACAGTAACATTACCATCAGCGTCAGTCTTCTTCTTAAAGATCCATTTATTCTCAATTGCTTGCCGATCATCGGGCAAGTCAACCAAAGTCCATACTTTGTTCTCATACATGGATCCCATCTCAGATTTCATGGCTTCAAGCCACTTTGCGGAATCTGGGCTCACCATCGCTTCTTCATAGTTCGTAGGTTCATCATGATCTAGTAGCATGACTTCCAGAACAGGATTACCGTACCACTCTGGCGCGGATCTTACTCTGGTTGATCTACGAAGTTCAGTAGTATCTTGATCTGAAGTTTCATGATCATTATCATTGGCTTCCTCACTAACTGGTGTAGGTGTCACTGAAACAATTTTCTGTGATGAACTACTTTCCAGTAAGGGAGCAGGTACAGTTACCTCGTCAAGTTCCACTTTCCTCCCACTCACTTCTTTCGAGAGAAACTCCTTCTCTAGAAATGATCCATTCTTAGCAACGAATGTCTTGCCTTCGGATCTGTGATAGAAGGTGTACCCAACAGTTTCCTTTGGGTATCCTATGAAGACACATTTCTCCGATTTGGGTTCGAGCTTATCAGGTTGAAGCTTTTTCACATAAGCATCGCAGCCCCAAACTTTAAGAAACGACAACTTTGGTTTCTTGCCAAACCACAGTTCATAAGGCGTCGTCTCAACGGATTTTGATGGTGCCCTATTTAACGTGAATGCGGCCGTCTCTAAAGCATAACCCCAAAATGATAGCGGTAAATCTGTAAGAGACATCATAGATCGCACCATATCTAGTAAAGTACGATTACGACGTTCGGACACACCATTGCGCTGTGGTGTTCCGGGTGGCGTGAGTTGTGAAACTATTCCACAGTTTTTCAAATGTACACCAAACTCGTAACTCAAATATTCTCCTCCACGATCAGATCGTAGAAACTTTATTTTCTTGTTACGATGATTTTCAACTTCACTCTGAAATTCTTTGAACTTTTCAAATGTTTCAGACTTATGCTTCATTAAGTAGATATATCCATATCTGCTCAAATCATCTGTGAAGGTGAGAAAATAACGATATCCGCCTCGAGCCTCAATATTCATCGGACCACATACATCGGTATGTATGATTTCCAACAAATCTGTTGCTCTCTCCATAGTACCGGAGAACGGTGTTTTAGTCATCTTGCCCATGAGGCACGGTTCGCAAGTACCAAGTGATTCATAATCAAGTGGTTCCAAAAGTCCATCAGTATGGAGTTTCTTCATGCGCTTTATACCGATATGACCTAAACGACAGTGCCACAAATAAGTTGCACTTTCATTATCAACTCTGCATCTTTTGGTTTCAACATTATGAATATGTGTATTACTACTATCGAGATTTAATAAGAATAGACCACTCTTCAAGGGTGCATGACCATAAAAGATATTACTCATATAAATAGAACAACCATTATTCTCTGATTTAAATGAATAACCGTCTCGCATTAAACAAGATCCAGATATAATGTTCATGCTCAACGCTGGCACCAAATAACAATTACTTAGGTCTAATATTAATCCCGAAGGTAGATGTAGAGGTAGCGTGCCGACTGCGATCACATCGACTTTGGAACCGTTTCCCACGCGCATCGTCACCTCGTCCTTAGCCAATCTTCGCTTAATCCGTAGCCCCTGTTTCGAGTTGCAAATATTAGCAACAGAACCAGTATCAAATACCCAGGTGCTACTGCGAGCATTAGTAAGGTACACATCAATAACATGTATATCACATATACCTTTGTTCAACTTGCCATCCTTCTTATCCGCCAAATACTTGGGGCAGTTCCGCTTCCAGTGACCAGTCTGCTTGCAGTAGAAGCACTCAGTTTCAGGCTTAGGTCCAGACTTGGGTTTCTTCTCTTGAGCAGCAACTGGCTTGCTGTTCTTCTTGAAGTTCCCTTTCTTCTTTCTTTGCCCTTTTTCTTGAAACTAGTGGTTTTGTTAACCATCAACACTTGATGCTCCTTTTTTGATTTCTACCTCCGCAGCTTTCAGCATTGCGAAGAGCTCGGGAATAGTCTTGTTCATCCCTTGCATATTATAGTTCATCACGAAGCTCTTGTAGCTTGGTGGCAGTGATTGGAGAATTCTGTCAATGACGCAATCATCCGGAAGATTAACTCCCAATTGAATCAAGTGATTATTATACCCAGACATTTTGAGTATATGCTCACTGACAGAACTGTTCTCCTCCATCTTGCAGCTATAGAACTTATTGGAGACTTCATATCTCTCAATTCGGGCATTTGCTTGAAATATTAACTTCAACTCCTGGAACATCTCATATGCTCCATGACGTTCAAAACGTCGTTGAAGTCCCGATTCTAAGCCGTAAAGCATGGCACACTGAACTATCGAGTAGTCATCAGCTTTGCTCTGCCAGACGTTCACAACATCTGGTGTTGCTCCAGCAGCAGGCCTGGCACCCAGCGGTGCTTCCAGGACGTAATTCTTCTGTGCAGCAATGAGGATAATCCTCAAGTTACGGACCCAGTCCGTGTAATTGCTACCATCATCTTTCAACTTTGCTTTCTCAAGGAACGCATTAAAATTCAACGGAACAACAGCACGAGCCATCTATCTACAATCAACATAAACAAGCAAGATACTATCAGGGACTAAGTTCATGATAAATTTTAAGTTCGATTAATCATATTACTAAAGAACTCCCACTTAGATAGACATCCCTCTAATCCTCTAAGTGACCACGTGATCCAAATCAACTAAACCATGTCCGATCATCACGTGAGATGGAGTAGTTTCATCGGTGAACATCATTATGTTGATCATATCTACTATATGATTCACGCTCGACCTTTCGGTCTCCGTGTTCCGAGGCCATATCTGCATATGCTAGGCTCGTCAAGTTTAACCTGAGTATTCTGCGTGCGCAACTGTTTTGCACCCGTTGTATTTGAACGTAGAGCCTATCACACCCGATCATCACGTGGTGTCTCAGCACGAAGAACTTTCGCAACGGTGCATACTCAGGGAGAACACTTCTTGATAATTTAGTGAGAGATCATCTTATAATGCTACCGTCAATCAAAGCAAGATAAGATGCATAAAAAGATAAACATCACATGCAATCAATATAAGTGATATGATATGGCCATCATCATCTTGTGCTTGTGATCTCCATCTCCGAAGCACCGTCATGATCACCATCGTCACCGGCGCGACACCTTGATCTCCATCGTAGCATCGTTGTCGTCTCGCCAATCTTATGCTTCCACGACTATCACTACCGTTTAGTAATAAAGTAAAGCATTACATCGCGATTGCATTGCATACAATAAAGCGACAACCATATGGCTCCTGCCAGTTGCCGATAACTTGGTTACAAAACATGATCATCTCATACAATAAAATTCAGCATCATGCCTTGACCATATCACATCACAACATGCCCTGCAAAAACAAGTTAGACGTCCTCTACTTTGTTGTTGCATGTTTTACGTGGCTGCTACGGGCTTAAGTAAGAACCAATCTCACCTACGCATCAAAACCACAACGATAGTTTGTCAAATAGACTCCGTTTTAACCTTCGCAAGGACCGGGCGTAGCCATACTTGGTTCAACTAAAGTTGGAGAGGCAGTCGCCCGCAAGCCATCTCTGTGCAAAGCACGTCGAGGGAACCGGTCTCGCGTAAGCGTACGCGTAAGGTTGGTCCGGGTCGTCTCGTCCAACAATACCGCCGAACCAAAGTATGACATGCTGGTAGGCAGTATGACTTGTATCGTCCACAACTCACTTGTGTTCTACTCGTGCATATAACATCAACATAAATAACCTGGCTCGGATGCCACTGTTGGGTTTCGTAGTAATTTCAAAAAATTCCTACGCACACGCAAGATCATGTGATGCATAGCAACGAGGGGAGAGTATTGTCTACGTACCCAACGCAGACCGACTGCGGAAGCGATGACACGACGTAGAGGAAGTAGTCGTACGTCTTCTCGATCCAACCGATCAAGCACCGAAACTACGGCACCTCCGAGTTCGAGCACACGTTCAGCTCGATGACGATCCCCGGACTCCGATCCAGCAAAGTGTCGGGGAAGAGTTCCGTCAGCACGACGGCGTGGTGACGATCTTGATGAACTACAGCAGCAGGGCTTCGCCTAAACTCCGCTACAGTATTATCGAGGAATATGGTGGCTGGGGGCGCCGCACACGGCTAAGGAATAGATCACGTGGATCAACTTCTTGTGTCTTTGGTGCTGGCCCTGCCCCTCTATTTATATGTTGAGCCCCGGGGTCGAAACTTGGAGCAAAAGCCTCCTCAAAGTCGGTTTTGCCCGAAAGGCAAGAGTCCCACTCGGACTCCAGGACCAAACGCCACAATCCTTGGCGTCTGGCCCAGACGCCATGGGCCTCGGCGTCTGGCCCAGGGCCAGACGCCAGGGTCTCCGGCGTTTGGCCCCCTGGCCTCCGCAAAACTCCTTTTGCACCGACCTAAAGCCTCATGGGCTTGACCCCTTGGCCTAACCATATCATCCAATATATGAATCTTTACGTCTCGACCATTTCGAGACTCCTCGTCATGTCCCCGATCTCATCCGGGACTCCGAACTCCTTCGGTACATCAAAACATGTAAACTCATAATATAACTGTCATCGTAACCTTAAGCGTGCGGACCCTACGGGTTCGAGAACAATGTAGACATGACCGAGACACATCTCCGGTCAATAACCAATAGCGGGACCTGGATGCCCATATTGGCTCCTACATATTCTACGAAGATCTTTATCGGTCAGACCGCATAACAACATACGTTGTTCCCTTTGTCATCGGTATGTTACTTGCCCGAGATTCGATCGTCGGTATCCAATACCTAGTTCAATCTCGTTACCAGCAAGTCTCTTTACTCGTTCCGTACTACATCATCTCACAACTAACATATTAGTTGTAATGCTTGCAAGGCTTATGTGATGTGTATTACCGAGAGGGCCCAGAGATACCTCTCCGACAATCGGAGTGACAAATCCTAATCTCGAAATACGCCAACCCAACATCGACCATTGGAGACACCTGTAGTACTCCTTTATAATCACCCAGTTACGTTGTGACGTTTGGTAGTACCCAAAGTGTTCCTCCGGTAAACGGGAGTTGCATAATCTCATAGTCATAGGAACATGTATAAGTCATGAAGAAAGCAATAGCAACATACTAAACGATCGGGTGCTAAGCTAATGGAATGGGTCATGTCAATCAGATCATTCTACTAATGATGTGACCTCGTTAATCAAATAACAACTCATTGTTCATGGTTAGGAAACATAACCATCTTTGATTAACGAGCTAGTCAAGTAGAGGCATACTAGTGACACTTTGTTTGTCTATGTATTCACACATGTATTATGTTTCCGGTAAATACAATTCTAGCATGAATAATAAACATTTATCATGATTATAAGGAAATAAATAATAACTTTATTATTGCCTCTAGGGCATATTTCCTTCAGGAGCATCGGCCCTCTTGCTTACAACCGCCCCGCCGCACTCTGCTTGATGCCCCTCGATCATCTTCGGCTCCACGTTGAAAGTTTTGAGCCACAAACCGAAGTGAGGGGTAGTGCGGAGGAAGGCTTCACAGACGACAATGAATGATGAGATGTGGAGGATGGACTCCGGAGCCAAGTCATGGAATTCCAACCCATAGTAAAACATGAGCCCCCTCACGAAGGGATCCATCGGGAAGCCTAAACCCCGACGGAGGTGAGACACGAACATGACGCTCTCGCCTGGCTTGGGAGTGGGAATGACTTGCCCTTGGGCAGGAAGCCTATGCGAAATCTCGTAGGTTAAGTACCTGGCTTCTCTCAGCTTTAGCACGTCCTCCTCCGTGACGGAGGAGGGCATCCACCGGCCCTGCAAGTCGGAGCCGGACATTGTCGAAGTTCCGAAGCGCTCGAATCTGGAGCCCTGAGTGTTGGAGCTCGGGGCGAGGGGCGGATTCGATTGAGGATTGAAGAAAAGGAACGGGCCTGGGTCTCATTATAAAGAAGGGGAATACCAAGAGCCATCTCTGTGGCCGTTTGGAACCCGCCTTCGATGGAGGGGGCGTGGCGACGGGCGCGGTTGGGTTACCCACGTCCTATTGATGGGAATCCCGGAATAAGGGGAACACGATCTCTGCTTCGACAAGACGTGCCAAGGAAACCGCTTCGCTAAACGCGCTGAGGTGGTATAATAAAAACGATTCAAGTAAAGGCTTGGTAGTGGTGTGACGTCACGCCACAAAATACGTCGGCAGATTGAACTTGTGTAAATATTATTGTCTCTACGGTGGTATGTGGAATTTATTTTACAGAGCCTGACACTATCCTGGTGTTCACAATCTTCTATAAATTATTCGGAGGGGGAACCCGCCTTGCAATGCCGAAGACAATATGCGCGCCGGACTCGTCGTCATTGAAGCCTGGTTCAGGGGCTACTGAGGGAGTCCTGGACTGGGGGGTGTCCGGATAGCCGGACTATCATCATCAGCCGGACTCCAAGACTATGAAGATACAAGATTAAAGACTTTGTCCCGTGTCCGGATGGGACTTTCCTTGGCGCGGAAGGCAAGCTTGGCAATACGGATATGTAGATCTCCTACCATTGTAACCGACTCTGTGTAACCCTAGCCCTTTCCGGTGTCTATATAAACCGGAGGGTTTTAGTCCGTAGGACAACAATCACAACAACAATCATACCATAGGCTAGCTTCTAGGGTTTAGCCTCCTTGATCTCATGGTAGATCCACTCTTGTACTACCCATATCATCAATATTAATCAAGTAGGAGTAGGGTTTTACCTCCATCGAGAGGGCCCGAACCTGGGTAAAAACATCGTGCCCCTTGTCTCCTGTTACCATCCGCCTAGACGCACAGTTTGGGACCCCCTACCCGAGATCCGCCGGTTTTGACACCGACAGTTAGCATTGTGATAGCTCATTTAGAGATAGAGCTCTGCTCATCCGTACCGAATCTACTCCACGTGAGGGACCGTGCCTCTTCGGAGAAGATCCATTCGGATTCAAGGCCTCCATCCGGAGAAGACAATCAAGACCTCCTCACGGAGAAGAACGGTTACTCTTATATCTTCCTTTGTTGATTTTGGATCTTGTGCTACCTTATGCTTTCGGTGCTCTAGCCCTTGTGTGATCAATTACTTGTCGGTTGAGTGTTTCTCTCGTTTCTCCCCGTGATTTCCCTTGTGTTCTTCCGCGCGTTCTTCGTGTTTCCCCATAGGATCCACTCCAAATGTGAAAGATCGGTCCCATAGGGTTCCGCCCTACACCAGGTTGTCAATCCCTTCACGGCCACTTGCAAAAGTAAGACGTGATAGAGATAATAATAAGATAAATATTTTTGGTTTTTTTACGATGTAGATTGGAAAATAAAGATTTCAAAATAAAGTAGATCGGAAACTTATATGATGGAAAATAGACCCGGGGGCCATAGGTTTCACAAGTCCCTTCTCTCAAGATAGCATAAGTATTACGGTGGGTGAACAAATTACTGTCGAGCAATTGATAGAAAAGTGCATAGTTATGAGAATATCTAGGCATGATCATGTATATAGGCATCACGTCTGCGACAAGTAGATCGAAACGATTCTGCATCTACTACTATTACTCCACACATCGACCGCTATCCAGCATGCATCTAGAGTATTAAGTTCATAAGAACGGAGTACGCATTAGGCAAGATGACATGATGTAGAGGGATAAACTCAAGCAATATGATATAAACCCCATCTTTTTATCCTCGATGGCAACAATACAATGCGTGCCTTGCTTCCCCTGCTATCACAGGGAAAGGACACCGCAAGATTGAACCCAAAGATAAGCACTTCTCCCATTCCAAGATCAATCTAGTAGGCCAAACCAAACTGATAATTCGAAGAGACTTGCAAAGATAACCAATCATACATAAAAGAATTCAGAGGAGATTCAAATATTTCTCATAGATAAACTTGATCATAGACCCACAATTCATCGGATCTCGACAAACACACTGCAAAAAGAGTTACATCGAATAGATCTCCAA
Organism: Triticum aestivum; assembly: GCF_018294505.1. NCBI lineage: Eukaryota > Viridiplantae > Streptophyta > Magnoliopsida > Poales > Poaceae > Triticum > Triticum aestivum. Next base: position 186,741,784 of record NC_057801.1, read on the forward strand.
GAAGATCGAGGAGACCTTTGTATTGAGATTCAAAGAGAGAGAGAAGAAGCCATCTAGCTAACGACTATGGACCCAAAGGTCTGTCGCAAACTACTCACAACTCATCTGATAGGCTATGCTGTTGATGTAGAAGCCCTCTGTGATCGATTCCCCCTCCGGCGGAGCGCTGAAAAAGGCCCCAAGCTGGGATCTCACGGGTACAGAAGGTTGCGGCGGTGGAAACAGGGTTTCGTGGTGCTCCTGGATGTTTTCAGGGTATGTGAATATATATATATATATATATATATATATATATATATATGTGTGTGTGTGTGTGTGTGAAGGAAGTTTGTCAGGGGAGCCACGAGGGGCCCACAAGGGTGGGGGGCGTGCCCACCCCCCTAGGGCGCGCCTCCCTGCCTCGTGGCTTCCTCTTTTGCTTCTTGACATCCACTCCAAGTCTCCTGGATTGCGTTTGTTCCAAAAATAACTCTCCCAAAGGTTTCATTCCATTTGGACTCTGTTTGATATTCCTTTTATGCGAAACACCGAAATAGGCAAAAAAACAGCAATTTGGGCTGGGCCTCCGGTTAATAGGTTAGTCCCAAAAATAATATAAAAGTGTATAGTAAAGCCCATAAACATCCAAAATGGGTAATATAATAGCATGTAATAATCAAAAATTATAGATACGCTGGAGACGTATCAGTTAGCGGGCTGTAAATGGGCTATATGCGAACAGGCCATTAACAGGCTTTCCGTGGGCCGGCCCGGCACCTTTTGACCAAGTCAAACGGGGCGGCCTTTTCACAGGAATGGGCCTCTATTGGGCCGTGCCACGTGTCGATGTATCATAGGCGCCTTCGGTCCAATGAGTGGATGACATCTATCCCAACGGTGAGCCGACACGTGTTTCCTCCAGCCAATGATGATTTTTCACATGGAAAATCCCCATTAGTCGGGGCTGTTAACGGGTTATTGGATCCAAAACCGGACCCGATAGCGTAACGGCGAGCCATTACGGTGGATGCCACGTGTCGGTCACCCCTTGACGAAAGCACTTCTATGACGCGTGATTTATCGTCATGGAAGTGGACACTTCCATGATGATATTTTTGTTAATGTCATGGAACACTTCTATGACAGCACAGGTATGACTATCTTGATTCTGTCATAAAATCGTCATGGATGTACATGCATGACAAAAAACGTGACCTACTGTGACAAACACGTATCATCACGAAAGTGTTTTTTTTGTAGTGTAGGACTTACTCTAGTGCTTCACTTATATCTTTTTGAGCACGGTGTGCTTAGTATTTTTGAAGAAATGTTCTCTTGCTTCACTTAGATTTATTTGAGAGTTAGTAAAATTTTGAAGAAATTCTCTCTTAATTTACTTAAATTATTTTGAGACAAAGAAAAAAAATTATGCTCATGATCTTCGCTTATATTTGTTTGAGCTTATGAAAAGCAACACATGAAAATTAGTTCCAAAGTGATAGATATCCAAGAAGGATAAAGAAGAAGAAAATTCATGAAGATCATTGGACAAAATAAACTTGATTCTTAGTAATAGTTTTGAGATATGATGATGTGATATGTGAGTTATGTTGATGAGTAATTATGCTTTAGTAAGAATATTGGTGTTAAGGCATGTGATTCCCTATGCAAGTACGAAAGTCATTAATCATGCAATGAAATTATATCCTACTTGTGGTGCATTATTCCGTGTTAATTATGCTTAATGCTTGCTTATGAGATTATTCGTTTCTTGGTTGGTCGCTTCTCAATCTTTTTGCTAGCCTTCACTTTGCACCAAGTATGACCTCTACTTGTGCATCCAAAATCCTTTAAACCAGTTTTGCCATATGCGTCCACTATATCTACCTATATGCGGTATTCTTTTGAAGTTCTAAGCAAATTTGCATGTGCCATCTCTAATTTTCAAAATAAACTTCTCTTTTGTGTGTTTGTTTCACTCGCGAAATGGTAACGTGTGGCTAATATTTTCCATGCTGGATGTGTTATTCTCACAATGAGTGTTTATTCAATTATCATTGCACGAGTCCCCAGTCACGAAATGCAAAAATGAATTTACTTTATGTTGTCAAATAATAAATTCCTTGAAAAGTGTTGGTATGGAAGGCAACCGTGGATACGGCTAGCCATGGAAAGTGAAAGAATGGTGGAAAAGGGAATAAACTTTATTTTCTATTTGGGAACCGCCTATGGCATATCTAGCATGGAAAGTGTTCAGAACTCTGAGTCGTTTTCGTTGGTGGGATGGATACACCTCCCAAAATGTTTTTATCTCTAATTTTTCGCTTTGAGCTCTGGCACCTCTACAAATCCCTACTTCCCTCTGCGAAGGGCCTTTCTTGTACTTTATGCAATTTTTATTTTTTGAATTTGAGTCTCCATCTTCTCTTACAAAACCAACTAAGAGGCAATATGATCGTACTTAAGTATTGGGTGTAGCTAATATGCGAGTGTGTTTCATGAATGGATCAATGCTTGAGCATGATGGGCTAGGGATAACTTATTTTAGCATTGATATTTTGAAAGACATGGTTGCTTGTTGATATGCTTGAGTATCTAAATTATTATGTCAAAACTAGACTATTGCTTTGAATCACATAAAAGTCCAAATGTCCATGCTACAAGGAAAAGAATATGATATGACATTGTAAACAACACTCCACATCAAAAATTCTGTTTTTATCACTTACCTACTCGAGGACGAGCAGGAGTTAAGCTTGGGGATGCTGATACGTCTCCAACGTATATATAATTTTTTATTGTTCCATGTTGTTTTATTATCAATCTTGGATGTTTTGTAATCATTTTATATCATTTTTTGGTAGTAACCTATTGACCTAGTGCCAAGTGTCAGTTGATGTTTTTTCATGTTTTTTACATCACAGGAAATCAATATCAGACGGAGTACAAATGCCCCGAAACTTCACGAAGAATTTTTATGGGCCAGAAGGAACACAACAGACCCTGGTTGCATTTGGGGGGAGTCCCAAGGATGGGACAACCCACCAAGGCGCGCCAGGAGGCCCAGGTGCGCCCTGGTGGGTTGTGCCCACCTTGGGTGCCCCCCGGACCGCCTCTTTGCTCTATAAATACCCCAATATTCCAGAAACCCTAGGGGCGTCGACGAAATATTCATCCAGCTGCCGCAGATTCCAAAACCACTAGATCCAATCTAGACACCATCTCGGATGGGGTTCACCACCTCCATTGGTGCTACTCCAATGATGCATGAGTAGTTCTTTGTAGACCTACAGGTCCGTAGTTAGTAGCTAGATGGCTTCCTCTCTCTCGCTGAATTCTCAATACAATGGTCTCTTGGAGATCCATATGATGTAACTCTTTTTGCGGTGTGTTTGTTGGGATCTGATGAACTTTGAGTTTATGATCAGTCATATCTTTTTATATCCATGAAAGTTATTTGAGTTTCTTTGATCTCTTATATGCATGATCTCTTATAGCCTCGTATTTCTTTTTCGATATTTGGTTTTTTGGCCAACTTGATCTATTTATCTTGCAATGGGAAGAGGTGCCCGGTAGTGGGTTCGATCTTACGGTGCTTGATCTGAGTGACAGAAAGGGAAACGACACATATGTATCGTTGCAACTAAGGATAAAAAGATGGGATCTATATCTACGCAATGGATAAACGGATCTTGTCTACATCATGTCATCATTCTTATTGCATTACTCCGTTTTTCCATGAACTTAATACACTAGATGCATGCTGGATAGCGGTCGATGTGTGGAGTATTAGTAGTAGATGCAGGCAGGAGTCGGTCTACTAATCTTGGACGTGATGCCTATGTAATGATCGTTGCCTGGATATCGTCATAATTATTTGAGGTTCTATCAATTTCCCAATAGTAATTTGTTTACCCACCATTTGCTATTTTTCTCGAGACAAGCCACTAATGAAACCTACGGCCCCCAGGTCTTCTTTCTCATATATTTGCCTTGCGATCTACTTTTCCTTTGCATTTTTATTCAGATCTATTAAACCAAAAATACAAAAATACTTTGCTGCACTTTATTTTATTTGCGATCTATCATTTCAATCTATTAAATCTTTCTCTCGTCATCACGCAATTTTTGGCATCGTTACCCGAAAGGGATTGACAACCCCTTTAACACGTCGGGTTGCGAGTATTTGTTGTTTGTCTACATGAGCTATTTTACGTTGTGTTGCTTGGTTCTCCTACTGGTTTGATGACCTTGGTTTCATCACTGAGGGAAATACCTACCGTCGATGTGCTGCATCATCCCTTCCTCTTTGGGGAAATACCGACGTAGTCCTAGAAGACAAGAGCTTTTCTGGCGCCATAGTCAGAGAGCAATCAATAAGAAGGATGGCAAAGTGAACAAAGGTATATTGATATACAGGTTATTGATGTGTACTTTACTAGTGTTCATAGTAGCCCCTGGGTATTTGATATCGGTTCAGTTGCTAAGCTTAGTAACTCGAAACAGGAGATGTAGAATGAACATAGACTAGTTAAGAGCGAAGTGACGATGTGTGTTGGAAGTGATTCCAAGGTTGATACGATCACCATCGCACACTCCCTCTATCTTTGGTATTAGTGTTGAACCTAAAATAAATGTTATTTGGTGTTTGTGTTGAGCATGAATATGATTAGATCATGTTTATTGCAATACGGTTATTCATTTAAGTCAGAGAATAATTGTTGTTCTGTTTACATGAATAAAACCTTTTGTGGTCATACACCCAAGGTGAATAGTCTATTGAATCTTGATCGTAGTGATGCACATATTCATAATATTGATGCCAAAAGATGTAAAGTTGATAATGATAGTGCAACATATTTGTGGCACTGCCGTTTAGGTCATATTGGTGTAAAGCGCATGAAGAAACTCCATGTAGATGGGCTTTTGGAATCACTTGATTATGAATCATTTGATACTTGCAAACCATGCCTCATGGGCAAGATGACTCAAACTTCGTTCTCCGGAACAATGGAGCGAGTTAATGACTTATTGGAAATAATACATACCGATGTATGCGGTCCGATGAGTGTTGAAGCTCGCTACAGGTATCATTATTTTCTGACCTTCACAAATGATTTGAGAAGATATGGGTATATCTACTTGATGAAACACAAGTCCGAAACATTTGAAAAGTTTAAAGAATTTTAGAGTGAAGTGGAGAATCATTGTAAAAAGGAAATAATGTTTCTACGATCTGATCGTGGAGGCAAATATTTGAGTTACGACTTTGGCCTTCAAAACAATTTGGAATAGTTTCACAACTCACGCCGCCTGGAACACCACAGCATAATGGTGTGTCCGAACGTCGTAACCGTACTTTATTAGATATGGTGCGATCTACGATGTCTCTTACCGATTTACCACTATCGTTTTGGGGCTATGCATTAGACACAACTGCATTCACATTAAATAAGGACCGTCTAAATCTGTTGAGACAACACCGTATGAACTGTGGTTTGGCAAGAAACCTAAGTTGTCGTTTCTTAAAGTTTGGGGTTGCGATACTTATGTCAAAAGGCTTCGGCCTGATAAGCTCGAACCCAATTGGAAAAGTGCGTCTTCATAGGATAACCTAAGGAAACAATTGGGTACACCTTCTACCACGGATCCGAAGGCAAGATCTTTGTTGCCAAGAATGGAAACTTTCTAGAGAAGGAGTTTCTCTCGAAAGAAGTGAGTAGGAGGAAAGTAGAACTTGATGAGGTAATTATACCTTCTCTTGAATTGGAAAGTAGCACATTAGTGAAATCTGTCCCCGTGATGCCTACACCAACTAGAGAGGAAGCTAATGATGATGATCATGAAAGTTCAGATCAAGTTACTACCAAACACCAGAGCATGTTCCGCACCAGAGTGGTACGGTAATCCTGTTCTGGAAGTCATGTTACTAGACCATGACGAACCTATGAACTATAAAGAAGCTATGATGAGCCCAGATTCCGATAAATGGCTTGAGGCCATGAAATCTGAGATAGGATCCATGTATGAGAACAAAGTATGGACTTTGGTGGACTTGCCCGATGATTGGCGAGCCATAAAGAATAAATGGATCTTCAAGAGGAAGACGAACACTAATGGTAATGTTACTATCTACAAAGCTCGACTTGTCGCGAAATGTTTTCGACAAGTTCAAGGAGTTGACTATGATGATAATTTTTAACCCGTAGCGATGCTTAAGTCTGTCTGAATCATGTTAGCAATTACCGCATTTTATGATTATGAAATCTGGCAAATGGACGTCAAAACTGCATTCCTTAATGAATTTCTTAAATAAGAGTTCTATATGATGCAACCAGAAGGTTTTGTCGATCCTAAAGGTGCTAACAAAGTGTGCAAGCTCTAGCGATCCATTTATGGACTGGTGCAAGCATCTCGGAGTTGGAATATACGCTTTGATGAGGTGATCAAAGCATATGGTTTTATACAGACTTTTGGAGAAGCCTGTATTTACAAGAAAGTGAGTGGGAGCTCTGTAGCATTTCTAATATTATATGTGGACGACATGTTGTTGACTGGAAATGATATAGAATTTCTGGATAGCATAAAAGGATACTTGAATAAGAGTTTTTCAATGAAAGACCTCGGTGAAGCTGCTTATATATTGGGCATCAAGACCTATAGAGATATATCAAGACGCTTAATTGGACTTTCACGAAGCACATACCTTGATAAAGTTTTGAAGAAGTTCAAAATAGACCAGTCAAAGATAGGGTTCTTGTCTGTGTTGCAAGGTGTGAAGTTGAGTCAGACTCAAAACCCGACCACGGTAGAAGATAGAGAGAGAATGAAAGTCATTCCCTATGCCTCAGCCATAGGTTCTATAAAGTATGCCATGCAAAGTACCAGACCTATTGTATACCTTGCCATGAGTTTGGCAAAGGGGTATGATACGTCCATTTTGCATCATGTTTTCTTACTGTTATTTATAATCTTTTCATCCATAATAATGCTTTTTGGAGTAATTCTAATGCCTTTTCTCTCATAATTTGCAAGGTACACACCAAGAGGGAGAATTCTGGCAGATGGAAATCTGGACCTGAAAAAGCTACGTCAGGCCACCTATTCTGCACAACTCCAAACAAGCTGAAACTTCATGAAGATTTTTTATGGAATATTTAAGAATTATTGGATCCAATAAGTACCAGAGGGGGCCACCAGGTGGGCACAACCCACCTGGGCGCGCCAGGCCCCCCTGGCGCGCCCTGGTGGGTTGTGGCCTCCTTAGCCCACCTCCGGTGCCCATCTTCTGGTATATAAGTCATTTTGACCTAGAAAAAATAAGGAGAAGACTTTCAGGACGGAGCGCCGCCGTCTCGAGGCGGAACTTGGGCAGGAGCACTTTTGCCCTCGGGCGGAGCGATTCTGCCGGGGGAACTTCCCTCCCGGAGGGGGAAATCATCGTCATCATCATCACCAACAACTCTCCCATCTTGGGGAGGGCAATCTCCATCAACATCTTCACCAGCACCATCTCATCTCAAACCCTAGTTCATCTCTTGTATTCAATCTTGTTACCGGAACTATAGATTGTTGCTAGGGGGTGACTAGTAGTGTTGATTACATCTTGTAGTTGATTACTATATGGTTTATTTGGTGGAAGATTATATGTTCAGATCCATTATGCATATTAATACCCCTATGATCATGAGCATGTTGATTACTTGTGAGTAGTTACTTTTGTTCTTGAGGTCACGGGATAAATCATGTTGCAAGTAATCATGTGAATTTGATATGTGTTCGATATCTTGATGGTATGTATGTTGTGATTCCCTTAGTGGTGTCATGTGAACGTCGACTACATGACACTTCACCATATTTGGGCCTAAGGGAATGCATTGTGGAGTAGTAAATAGATGGTGGGTTGCGGGAGTGACAGAAACTTAAACCCTAGTTTATGCACTTTTTGTAAGGGGCCGATTGGATCCGAGAGTTTAATGCTATGGTTAGAATTTATTTTTAATAGTTTTCTCGTAGTTGCGGATGCTTGCGGGGGGGTTAATCATAAGTAGGATGTTTGTTCAAGTAAGAACAGCACCTAAGCACCGGTCCACCCACATATCAAATTATCAAAGTAGCGAACACAAATCAAACCAACATGATGGAAGTGACTAGATGAAATTCTCGTGTACCCTCAAGAACACTTTGCTTATCATAAGAGACCGTTTTGGCCTGTCCTTTGCCTCAAAAGGATTGGGCTACCTTGCTGCACTTTTGTTACTACTATCATTACATGCTTGTTACAAATTATCTTGCTATCAATCTACTCGCTACTTACAATTTCAGCACTTGCAGACACTACCTTACTGAAAACTACTTGTCATTTCCTTCTGCTCCTCGTTGGGTTCAACACTCTTACTTATCGAAAAGATCTACAATTGATCCCCTATACTTGTGGGTCATCAGGGTACAATAGTGATCTAGGAGTAGATCACTGGACAACAGTTGTAGGATCGAAAGTATGTCTAGAGGGGGGATGATTAGACTACTTGACCAAATAAAAATCTAGCCTTTTCCCAATTTTAAGTCTTGGCAGATTTTAGCAACTTTGCACAAGTCAAGCAATCAACCTACACATGCAATTCTAAGAATATAGCAGCGAAATGTAAATACATTGCACATGAAGGTAAAGGGAGGAGTTTGAGGGAGCAAACGCAATGTAGACACGGAGATTTTTTATCCGTGGTTCCGATAGGTGGTGCTATCGTACATCCACGTTGATGGAGACTTCAACCCACGAAGGGTAACGATTGCGCGAGTCCACGGAGGGCTCCACCCACGAAGGGTCCACGAAGAAGCAACCTTGTCTATCCCACCATGGCCATTGCCCATGATGGACTTGCCTCATTAGGGTAGATCTTCACGAAGTAGGCGATCTCCTTGTTCGTACAAACTCCTTGGTTCAACTCCACAATCTTGACGGAGGCTCCCAAGTGACACCTAACCAATCTAGGAGACACCACTCTCCAAAAGGTAATAGATGGTGTGTTGATGATGAACTCCTTGCTCTTGTGCTTCAAATGATAGTCTCCCCAACACTCAACTCTCTCTCACGGATTTGGATTTGGTGGAAAGATGATTTGAGTGGAGAGCAACTTGGGGAAGGCTAGAGGTCAAGATTCTTGTGGTTGGATTGGAATATCTTGGTCTCAACACATGAGTAGGTGGTTCTCTCTCAGAAAATGTATGCTGGAAGTGTGAGCACGTTCTGATGGATCTCTTCCCGAATGAGGAGTGGGTGGAGGGGTATATATAGCCTCCACACAAAATCTAACCGTTACACACAAATCACCAAACTCGGTGGGACCGAATCATGAAACTCGGTCGAACCGATTTAGTTCAAAATGTAAACATTAGGATTTTCGGTGGGACCGACATGTCAACTCGGTAGGACCAATTTCATTAGGGTTAGGGCATAACGTAATCTCGGTGAGACCGATTACACAAACTCGGTGGAACCGATTTTGGTAATAAGCTAACCAAAGAGTTGGTCAGGCAAACTCGGTGGGACCGAATCGCTCATTTCGGTTACGAAAGCGAAACAGAGAGTTTGCATTACGAACTCGGTGGGACCAAACGCTCGTCTCGGTTGGACCGAAACATTACGAAGGGAAACAGAGAGTTTACAATCCCATCTCGGTGAGACCGAGATCCCTATCGGTAAGACCGAAGTGACTAGGGTTTCTGGCAGTGGCTATGTCAAGTGAACTCGGTGGCGCCAGGAAGATCAAATCGGTGGGGCCGAGTTTGACTTTTGGTTTGGGACATATATGGATATGAGGAAGTGGTTGAGGGCTTTGGAGCATATCACTAAGCACTTTGAGCAAGCAAGCCATTAAGCAACACCTCATCCCCTTTTAATAGTATCGGCTTTTCCTATGGACTCAATATGATCTTGGATAACTAAAAATAAAATGTAGAGTCTTGAGCTTTAGGGCTTGAGCCAATCCTTTGTCCTTAGCATTTTGAGGGATCCACATTCCTAATCCATGCCATGCCAATCATTGAACCTTCTTGAAATATTTATCTTGAAATAGCATTAGTTCAATGAGCTATATGTTGTTATGAATTACCAAAACCACCCAGGGATAGTTGCACTTTCAATCTCCCCCTTTTTGGTAATTGATGACAACATATAGATCAAAGCTTCGACAAATGATAATAAGCTTGAAATACATCGTTGCTTTGAGAAGTATGTGATAAGCAAGAGCTCCCCCTAAATTTGTGCATTATCTAAGATTTGCTTTTGAATGCAAATGCACAATTGATTAGTATCATGTGTTACTCTTCCATGTCACATACATCTTGGTGGAGCGCTCAAAATGATAGAAGTTAAAAGCATGCACTCATCACCAAGCAAAGTGAATGATCATATATGGGATATAACAGATAACATCATCCAAGCAAACATTAAAGTATGATATGATCAAACACATGATCAAACAGGTATCTCACACACAGACATAAAGAGTATTAAACAAGCACACACAAAAGTATCAACCAAAAAACAAGAGAGATAAAGAAGCAAAACACTCTCTCTCGAAGCCTATGATCTATACATTTCTCCCCCTTTGGCAACAAGTTACCAAAAAGTTTGAAAATGCATAGTGCTATGCGTCTCTCAGGCTTGGTCTTCGGGAGGTGGTGTAGAGAGAACTCCAAGGACGAAGGCATCTGTTGATGTAGCTGGAGCTGGTGGAGTGGCTGCCGAAGGTGGCACTGAAGCTGTTACTGCTGGTGCAGATGAAGTACCTCTTGTATCTGGCACTGGCACTACAGCTGACCTCTGACCTCTTGGCACTCGCTGAAAAGCATTTGTAGCTGCCCTCCCTTTCCTCTCTTCTGCCTCCTCCTGGAGCTGCTCAACTACAATCTGTATTTCAGTGACTTTCAGATCAAGATCATAAAACTTTGTTTCTATAATCCTCTCCAAGCTCTCCTGATTCCGAGTCAGGGTGGCCAAGCCCTTCTCAATCCTCAATGTTGCCTGAATCAGATAAACTAGCTGATCTTGTTTGTTCTTCAAGAACACTTGAGATGCCTCTTCAGCACTTGGCATCTTTGCAGCTTTTTCTGCCTTTTGCCTTTGCTCTCTTCTCTTGTTTGCACTGAAGTGGGATCCTCTTCATTCATCACTACTATGTTATCTTCAAATTCTGGGTGCAGAGGTAAATGTTCCTTGTCCAACAAGTAAGTGCATGTGCCCATCTTGGAGTTGATGAGCACCTGAATGTGTGGAGCATACCCACAAGATCTTTTCTCATCAGCAACTGTCCTTTTGATTGTCTCTACAATCAAACTCATGACTTTGAACTTCCGAGGCACATCAAAAATTTGCAGCAAGTTGATTGAATGGCCTTTGATCATCTTGTGATCTCCAGATTTGGGCAATAGAGTATGCCTCAAGATTGTGTTGATAGTAGCTAGACCAGATAGTAAATAGTGCATAGATCCAAACTTGTGTGTTTCCAAAGCTTTGTCTGGGATCTCCTTGTACATATTTGCCATAGAGTTGTGGTCTTTCTTCTTCTTGGCATACACATCCAGTTCATCCTCATGCTCTTATGGGCATTGATCAACTTGGCCCACTCATCAATAGTTGATTGGTACCTTGTACTTTCAGACATCCAAACTATTCTACCATCTGGATAGAAATGAGCAGTGGACTAGAATTGCATGGTGAGTTCAACATTCCACTTTGTCAACTTTTGACCTACAAATTTGTCAACTCCACAAGCTTTGAAGCTGTCATGTACTCCTGGAAAGTAATCTTCATTCTCATCAATGAATTTCCAATCCACCCACTTCATATCACGGACTATTGGCTTCTTGTCAAGCAGAATGGTTTCATAGAAATCTTGTTGTTCTTTGGTGTGGAACCTGTAGTCCACTACAGTCCTCCTCCTCACAACATATGGGTCAGACTGTCTCCAAAGTCTGAGACCTGCATCCTTCTTGATGTGCATATCTTCTGCCACTGGATGACTGTCGTTATGGTCAGGAATCTTTGGTTTTAGCTTTCTTAGCACTTGGGCTTCAGCATCTTCTTCTTCAACTTCAGGCACTGGGGCCTTGTTATTCTCTTCAACTGGGATGTTCCTGGTGCTTCTCTTGGGTGCAGACTTGGTGGCTTTAGTAGCAGCTTTGGGAGTAGTTTTGGGCTTAGAAGCAGTAGCCCCTGATTTGATAGCATCTCCCATAAGCTTTTTGGGACTTGGGTGTTGGTGCAGCTCCTCTTCCTCTTCCTCTTCATCATCAGATGGATCTCTCATCATGGAGGGCTTGCCAATAACTCAGGCAATGGTCTTCCTGACCCTCTCCTTTCTCTTCTTGCTTTCTCCAGCCTCTTTGGGTTCAAGAGTGAACTCAATTGTTTCTTCTAATGCTGCTTTCCTTGGCTTGGATGTTGGCACTCTCTTGGCAGGTGCCTTCTTGTGCATACCAGTCTTTGTTGCAGCAGCAGTGTCATAGTCTTTCTTCAGCACTTTCTTTTTGGAGCTCACTTCCTCCTCAATGGCCACATAGTCCTCATCCTCAGAGTCTGAGGTTCTCTTCTTCATTGTTCTAGTGGCTGCCTTGGGCAAGTTACTGGGAGTGCTCCTGCTGCCATCATCAGAGCTGCTTGAGGGACTAGTGCCCTCACTCATGTGCACTTGCTCCTCTGATTTGTTTTGGCTATCACTCTAGTCTGACATTCTGGCAAAGCAACTGACAGCAGACCCTGTGAATAGTTATAGATGAGATAGAGTGGATGAGCATCACAAAGTGCGGAGTTTTTGCAAAACAGATGAGTCAAAGACTTAGTTTTAGTTCTCCACTGAATTCATTTCGGAGCTACCGGGTTGCTAAACTCGGTGATACCGAAGCAATTTTGGAACTCGATCAGACCGACTCACAGTTTGGTGGCTCCGAGATTGCTATGGTTTCACAGAGAGTTGAACTCGGTCACACGGATTTGCAAGTTTCAGTCAGACCGAGAACTGCAAGTGCTATGGCCTAAGCCAAATCGGTGAGACCGATTTCTACAACTCAGCCGGTCTGAGATGAGTTCGGCGGAGACCTAACCCTAAATTTTCGAATCAAATTTAATCTAGTGGAGTTTTTCTTTGGATAGTTTGATCTCATACACGATAAAGAACATGGCATTGACCTTGTGCTTAGAATCGGAGGTAAAAATAATGCAAAAGGGGTCCAACTCATACCCTAGTTCGGCGATGAGTTCGCTACGGCGGCAACGGCGGGGCAAAATCCATTGACGGCGACGAAAACCAGTAGCAGGAGGTCGCTGACAACGAGAAGACGATCCGGAGACCCGAGGCGGCAGAGCATGACACGCGCGGGCTGAGGAGTTTGAAGAAATTTCCAAAATCTCACTCGTGGGTATATATATCCCGACCCTGCCTGTGTGACCGAGTGGAACAACTTGGTGGCACCGAGATGCAGAATCGCAAGCGGTTACTGCAACTTGGTGTGACCGAAAAGTTCAAATCGGTTGCACCGAGATTGAAAACCTAGATCAACTTAGTGAACTCGGTATGAGCGAAGTGGATGACTCGGTCGGACCGAAATGCACAAAGAAGTTTTGGAAGTTTAAGTCTATGACGAATCGGGGACTCCAAGTGCTCCTCACACAGAGTGGTTCGAATCTGACTTGATCAAACTTTGTGATGTAGCATGAATAGAGTTTGAGAGGAGAAAAGCATAGATAGCTAGAGGAAGTTCTTAGGCATTCTTGTCCATCCATTTGGCAAAAGAAGAAAAGCCAAATAATCAGAACAACAAGTGGATGTCCTCAGATGAGTAAAATATTCAATCAACATGCTCACACAATAAAATGGCAAATGAAATATGTGGCAAAGCATGCACAAACATTCTAGCATCTATCAAGCAATTCGCAATGACTATGTCATCTATATATGAGTATATTGACTTAGGAGTCAAGTGAGAACATTTGAACATAGGTCATACTCATCGTTTAAGCACAAGTGGGGTTACCACTTTTACATAAAGCATTGTTGTGCTCACGCCATTAGAGTTGCTTTAGCTCAAATGATTAGAGTAAAGCTCCCCCTAGATGTGATATCCCCCCTAAGAGGGATGAACTAACCTTGGGTTTTGTCGATGACGACTTCATGTAGATGTTGAAGATGTGGATGCTCATTGTTGATGTAGATCATTTGGAGCAATCCATTGGAGTGAGTTGCACTTTCAATACCTACACGGGTTAGTCCCACAAGGATATCCATAGACATAGAATGATGTTCACACAAGATGATGTCCATGAAAGCATTAGGTTACCTTGTCCCTTATCTTACCAACAAGAGGGTTTGTGACTCCTTGAACTAGTGCAAGATGTGGAAGTTGTTTGGACTTGTCCTTGCCAAGATGATGTGAGTGAAGTATGTTGGTGGAGTCACCCTCAAGAACTCTCTAGTTCTTCTTCTTTGGGATCCACATCATCTTGATGGGAATCCTTGGGGTTGTAGTCGTACTTGATGAAGTAGAACTTGATGTAGTCTTGGGAACCCACTTGACCAAGGCCTTGGGAGCTTCTTCAAATGCATCAATCTCCTCTTGAATCTTGTCCTTGCCTTTTTGCTTGTGGTCTTGTGGTGGAAGATCATCTTGAGCTTGTGTCCCTTGGAAAGAAGTAGGATCATACTTCTCTTGTTGATGAACAAACTTCGTCTTGGGGTATTGATCTTCTTCCCACTCAACTCCATTGGCATTGAACTTTCGTTCAAATCCAACACCTTGATTCTTCCGGTGTCTTCCTTGCTTGCGTACAATTTCCTCAAATTGCTTACTTCCGGCAAGGCTCTTGTAAACACCTTTCTCTATGATTCCCTTCAATAAGCTATTTTCTTGCTCAAGTGTAACTTGGCTAAGAGAATCATTAGTGGAATCAAGAGAACTCCTAGAAACAACAATATTGGATTTAGCATGATTATTGTTACTACTAGAAGAAGAATCTTTCTTACTCTTGTTATTAGATTTAACTTGTGGCATGTAAGTAGACAAGAGTAAACGCTTGGCAATGTAAGAAGAACTTTTCTTGCGAAGATCATCATTGATTGCCTTTAAGAACCCATGCTCTTGCTCTAGGTTGAGCTTTTCAAAGCGTATCTTCTCGCGAGTCTTTAAAAGTTCTCGATGATCTTCCAAGGTAGTTTCATGAGCTAACTTAAGAGTGTTTAGTTCTTTAGTTAGACACTGAAACTCCTTCTTAACATTGTCATTCGTTTTATCTTGGTTAGCATGATTAATAGCAAGTTCATCAGAGTTTTCATAACTAGAATTGTCAACAAGTAAATCATCATCTCCTAGCAAATCATCTTCATCACTATTGAAATCAGCATACTCGGGGTGTGATACCTTTGGGCCTTTAGCCATGAAGCATCTTCCAATTCCTTCATTTGGTGAGTCAAATATGTCGTAGGAGTTGGTTGGCACAAGTGCTAGACCGTCAACACCTTCATCTTGAGTATATTCGGAGTCAGAGTGATAACTTCTCTCGGAGTGATGGTCAGAGTCGGAGCCGGATACCTATTCACCAACGTGAGCTTGATGTCTTCGTTTTGTGTAGCTCTTTGATGATTTGTCCTTCCTTTTCGAATCCTTGCTTCTCCGAGAGGTTCTTCGTTCATAGCGATCATCTCTACTGCTTCTCTCCCTTGGAGGTGATTCTTCTTCTACTTATTCTTTTGGGTGAATCTTCTCTTCTCTTGTAAGGGGTCGTACACTCATTTGAGTAGTGTCTGGGTCTTCCACAATTGTAGCAATTACGCTCACGACTCGAAGATCTTTTGTCATTGTAGGACCTCGACTTGGAACTTCTTTACTTGCTTCTACTCTTGTAGAACTTGTTGAAGTTCTTCACCATTAGGCTCAATTCCTCATTGAAGTTTTGTTTCTCACTTGATGATGTAAGAGCATCACATGAGGCTTTATAAGCACCACTTGACTTGTTGTGAAGCTCTTCCTTATCCTTGAGTGACATCTCGTGAGCAACAATTCTTCCAATCACTTCCGTTGGCTTGAGATCTTTGTAATTGGGCATCATTTGGATCAATGTGCACACGGTATCATATTTTTCATCCAAGGCTCTTAGGATCTTCTTGATGATGAATCTATGGATCATCTCTTCGCTTCCTAAGCTAGCAATCTCATTTGTGATGAGAGCAAGCCTAGAGTACATTTCAGCGACACCTTCACCATCCTTCATTTTGAACTTGTCAAACTGACTTTGAAGCACATCCAATTTGGATTCCTTGACGGATTCGGTACCTTCGCGCATATCAATCAAAGTATCCCAAATTTCCTTTGCATTCTCAAGACGACTGATTTTGTTGAATTCTTCGGGGCACAATCCGTTGAAGAGGATATCGCAAGCTTGAGGGTTGTATTGCAACATCTTCAACTCTTCCGTGGTAGCTTCACGGTTTGGTTCTTTCCCATCAAAGAATTCACCTTGCAAGCCAATACACACAATATCCCAAACGGCAGGATTACATCCAAGAATATGCATTTTCATCTTATGCTTCCAACTAGCAAAATTTGTACCAACAAAGTAAGGACCTCTACGGTGGTAATTTCCCTCGTTAGACGCCATACTCTCCTAGGTTGGGAAACCAAGGCTATGATCACCAAAAGCTATGGAAATCAAGGCAAATGGAGACCAAAGCTATGATACCACTTGTAGGATCGAAAGTATGTCTAGAGGGGGGTGATTAAACTACTTGACCAAATAAAAATCTAGCCTTTTCCCAATTTTAAGTCTTGGCAGATTTTAGTAACTTTGCACAAGTCAAGCAATCAACCTACACATGCAATTCTAAGAGTATAGCAGCGGAATGTAAAGACATTGCACATGAAGGTAAAGGGAGGAGTTTGAGGGAGCAAACGCAATGTAGACACGGAGATTTTTTTATCCGTGGTTCCGATAGGTGGTGCTATCATACATCCACGTTGATGGAGACTTCAACCCACGAAGGGTAACGGTTGCACGAGTCCATGGAGGGCTCCACCCACGAAGGGTCCACAAAGAAGCAACCTTGTCTATCCCACCATGGCCATTGCCCACGAAGGACTTGCCTTACTAGGGTAGATCTTCACAAAGTAGACGATCTCCTTGCCCGTACAAACTCCTTGGTTCAACTCCACAATCTTGACGGAGGCTCCCAAGTGACACCTAACCAATCTAGGAGACACCACTCTCCAAAAGGTAATAGATGGTGTGTTGATGATGAACTCCTTGCTCTTGTGCTTCAAATGATAGTATCCCCAACACTCAACTCTCTTTCATGGATTTGGATTTGGTGGAAAGATGATTTGAGTGGAGAGCAACTTGGGGAAGGCTAGAGATCAAGATTCATGTGGTTGGATTGGAATATCTTGGTCTCAACACATGAGTAGGTGGTTCTCTCTCAGAAAATGTGTGCTGGAAGTGTGGGCATGTTCTGATGGCTCTCTCCCCGAATGAGGAGTGGGTGGAGGGGTATATATAGCCTCCACACAAAATCTAACCGTTACACACAAAGCACCAAACTCGGTGGGACCGAATCATGAAACTCGATCGAACCAATTTAGTTCAAAATGTGAACGTTAGGATTTTCGGTGGGACCGACATGTCAACTCGGTGGGAACAATTTCATCAGGGTTAGGGCATAACGTAATCTTGGTGAGACCGATTACACAAACTCGGTGGAACCGATTTTGGTAATAAGCTAACCAACGAGTTGGTCAGGAAAACTCGGTGGGATCGAATCGTTCATTTCAGTGAGACCGAAGCGTTACAAAAGGGAAATAGAGAGTTTGCATTGCGAACTCGATGGGAACGATCGCTTATCTCGGTTGGACCAAAATGTTACGAAGGGAAACAGAGAGTTTGCAATCCCATTTCGATGAGACCGAGATCCCTATCGGTGAGACCGAAGTGACTAGGGTTTCTGGTAGTGGCTATGTCAAGTGAACTCGGTGGCGCCGGGTAGATCAAATCGGTGGGGCCGAGTTTGACTTTTGGTTTGGGACATATGTGGATATGAGGAAGTGGTTGAGGGCTTTGGAGCATATCACTAAGCACTTTGAGCAAACAAGCCAATAAGCAACACCTCATCCCCTTTTAATAGTATTGGCTTTTCCTATGGACTCAATGTGATCTTGGATCACTAAAAATAAAATGTAGAGTCTTGAGCTTTAGAGCTTGAGCCAATCCTTTGTCCTTAGCATTTTGAGGGGTCCACATTCCTAATCCATTCCCTGCCAATCATTGAACCTTCCTGAAATAGCATTAGTTCAATGAGTTGTATGTTGTTAGGAATTACCAAAACCACCCAGGGATAGTTGCACTTTCAGCGGTCAAAATTATCCTTAGGCACCTAAAGAGGACTAAGGAAATGTTTCTCGGTTATGGAGGTGATAAAGAGTTTGTCGTAAAGAGTTACGTCGATGCAAGCTTTGATATTGATCTAGATGACTCTAAGTCAATCTAGATACGTATTGAATGTGTGTGCAATTAGCTAGAGTAGCTCCATGCAAAGCATTGTAGACATAAAAATTTGCAAAATGCATGCAGATCTGAATGTGGCAGACCCATTGACTAAACTTCTTTCACAAGCAAAACATGATCACACCTTAGTACTCTTTGGGTATTAATCACATAGCAATGTGAACTAGATTATTGACTCTAGTAAACCCTTTCGGTTTTGGTCACATGGCGATGTGAACTATGGGTGTTAATCACATAAAGATGTGAACTATTGGTGTTAAATCACCTGGCCATGTGAACTAGATTATTGACTCTAGTGCAAGTAGGGGACTGAAGGAAATGTGCCCTAGAGGCAATAATCAAGTTGTTATTTTATATTTCCTTATATCATGATAAATGTTTATTATTCATGCTAGAATTATATTAACCGGAAACTTGATACATGTGTGGATACATAGACAAAATACCGTGTCCCTATTAAGCCTCTACTAGACTAGCTCGTTAGTCAAAGATGGTTAAGTTTCCTAACCATGAACATGTGTTGTAGTTTGATGAACGGGATCAAATCATTAGGAAAATGATGTGATGGACAAGACCCATCCGTTAGCTTAGCATTTTGATCGTTCAGTTTTATTGCTATTTTCTTCATGTCATATACATATTCCTTTGACTATGAGATTATGCAACTCCCGGATACCAGAGGAATACCTTATGTGCTATCAAATGTCACAACATAACTATATGATTATAAATATGCTCTACAGGTCTCTCCGAAGGTGTTTGTTGGGTTGGCATAGATCAAGATTAGGATTTGTCACTCCGAGTATCGGAGAGGTATCTCTGGGCCCTCTCGGTAATACACATCATAAGAAGCCTTGCAAGCAAAGTGACTAATGAGTTAGTTACGGGATGATGTATTACGGAACGAGTAAAGAGACTTGCCGGTAATGAGATTGAACTAGGTATGAAGATACCGACGATCGAATCTCGGGCAAGTAACATACCGATGGACAAAGGGAATTACGCATGTTGTCATAACGGTTCGACCGATAAAGATCTTCGTAGAATATGTAGGAGCCAATATGAGCATCCAGGTTCCGCTATTGGTTATTTACCGGAGAAGTGTCTCGGTCATGTCTACATAGTTCTCGAACCCATAGGGTCCGCATGCTTAACGTTTGATGACGATTTTGTATTATATGAGCTATGTGATTTGGTGACCGAAAGTTGTTCGGAGCCCCGGATGAGATCACGGACATGACGAGGAGTCTCAAAATGGTCGAGAGGTAAAGATTCATATATAGGATGATGATATTCGGACACCGGAAGTGTTCTGGGCATACCGGGTACATATCGGGTCACCGGAAGGGGTTTCGGGCACCCCCCGGCAACTATATGGGCCTAATGGGCCAAGAGGGGACAGACCAGCCCCTAAGGGGCTGGTGCACCCCCATATAGGCCGAAGTAGGAGAAGGAAACAGGGGAAGAGAGAAGGAAGGGGAGGGATTCGGCCTACCCCTTCCTTCCCTCTCCCTTCTCCTTCCTTCCCCCTTCGGAACTTATGGAAGGGGGGAGGCCGAATTGGGGAAGCGCCCAAGTAGGATTCCTCCTACTTGGGGCGCCCCCTTGGCAGTATCTCCTCCCCTCCAACCTATATATATGTGGGGGGGCGCTAGAACACACACCAACAATTGTTAGCCGTGTGCGGCGCCCCCTCCACAGTTTACGCCTCCGGTCATATTGTCGTAGTGCTTAGGCGAAGCCCTGCGCGGATCACTTCATCGTCACCGTCACCACACCGTCTACTAACAAAACTCTCCCTCGACACTTTTCTGGATCAAGAGTTCGAGGGACGCCATTGAGCTGAACGTGTGCACAACTCGCAGGTGATGTACGTTCGGTGCTTGACCGGTCGGAACGAGAAGAAGTTTGACTACATCAATCACGTTGTCAAACGCTTTCGCTTTTGGTCTACGAGGGTACGTGGACACACTCTCCCCCTCACGTTGCTATTGCATCTCTGATACGTCTCCAACGTATCTATAATTTTTTATTTTTCCATGCTATTATATTACCCCTTTTGGATGTTTATGGGCTTTATTTTACACATTTATATCATTTTTGGGACTAACCTACTAACCGGGGGCCCGGCCCGTATTGCTGTTTTTTTTGCCTATTTCAGTATTTCGAAGAAAAGGAATATCAAACGGAGTCCAAACGGAATGAAACCTTCGGGAGCGTGATTTTTGGAACGAACGTGATCCGGAGAACTTGGAGTGCAAGTCAAGAAGCTTGCGAGGCGGCCAGGAGACAGGAGGGCGCGCCCACCCCCTCTGGGTGCGCCCCCTATCTCCTGGGCCCCACAGGCGGCCACTGATGTACTTCTTCCTCCTATATATACCTACGTACCCCGAAAACATCCAGGGAGCCAACGAAACACAATTTCCACCACCGTAACCTTCTGTATCCGCGAGATCCCATCTTGGAGCCTTCGTCGGTGCTCCGCCGGAGGGGGAATCGGCCATGGAGGGCTTCTACATCAACACCATAGCCCCTCCGGTGAGTTGTGAGTAGTTTACCACAGACCTTCGAGTCCATAGTTATTAGCTAGATGGCTTCTTCTCTCTTTTTGGATCTCAATACAATATTCTCCCCCTCTCTTGTGGAGATCTATTCGATGTAAACTCTTTTTGCGGTGTGTTTGTCGAGATCCGATAAATTATATCGCGCAACTTTTGCCAGTATCATGCACCCATTATTTACCTTCCTCAAAACAGCCACCATACCTACCTATTATGGCATTTCATAGCCATTCCGAGATATATTGCCATGCAACTTTCCACCGTTCCGTTTTTTATGACACACTTCATCATTGTCATATTGCTCTTTGCATGATCATGTAGTTGGCATCGTATTTGTGGCAAGGCCACCTTCATAATTTTCGTACATGTTGCTCTTGATTCTTTGCATATCCCGGTACACCGCCGGAGGCATTCATATAGAGTCATATCTTGTTCTATCTTTGAGTTGTAATTCTTGAGTTGTAAATCAATAAAAGTGTGATGATCTTCATTATTAGAGCATTGTCTCAGTGAGGAAAGGATGATGAAGACTATGATTCCCCCACAAGTCGGGATGAGACTTCAGACTTTACAAAAAGAAAAAAGAAGAAGAAGAAAAGGGAGAAAGGCCAAAAGAAAAAAAGAAAGGCCAAAGAAAAAAAATGAGAAAAGAAAAAAATGAGAGAAAAAGAGAGAAGGGACAATGCTACTATCTCTTTTTCCACACTTGTGCTTCAAAGTAGCACCGTGATCTTCATGATAGAGAGTCTCCTATGTTGTCACTTTCATATACTAAGTGGGAATTTTTCATTATAGAACTTGGCTTGTATATTCCAATGATGGGCTTCCTCAAAATGCCCTAGGTCTTCATGAGCAAGCAAGTTGGATGCACACCCACTTAGTTTCTTTTGTTGAGATTTCATATATTTATACCTCTAGTGCATCCGTTGCATGGCAATCCCTACTCACTCACATCGATATCTATTGATGGGCATCTCCATAGCCCATTGATACGCCTAGTTGATGTGAGACTATCTTCTCCCTCTTTTTGTCCTCACAACCACCACCATTTACCACCATAGTGCTATGTCCATGGCTTGCGCTCATGTATTGCGTAAGAGTTGAAAAAGCTAAAGCGCGTTAAAAAGTATGAACCAATTACTTGGCTCAAACCGGGGTTGTGCATGATGGGAGTATTTTGTGTAATGAAAATGAAGCATGGCCTAACTATATGATTTTGTAGGGATAGGCTTTCTTTGGCTATGTTATTTTGATAGGACATGATTATTTGTTAGTATGCTTCGAAGCATTATTATTTTTATGTTTTATAAGCTTTTTATCTTGAATCATTTGGATCTGAACATTCATGCCACAATAAAGAAAATTGCATTGAGAATTATGCTAGGTAGCATTCCACATCAAAAATTCTGTTTTTATCATTTACCTACTCGAGGACGAGCAGGAATTAAGCTTGGGATGCTTGATACGTCTCCAACGTGTCTATAATTTTTTATTGTTCCATGCTATTATATTACCCCTTTTGGATGTTTATGGGCTTTCTTTTACACATTTATATCATTTTTGGGACTAACCTACTAACCGGAGGCCCAGCCCATATTGCTGATTTTTTTGCCTATTTCACTATTTCGAATAAAACGAATATCAAACGGAGTCCAAACGGAATGAAACCTTCGGGAGCGTGATTTTTGGAACTAACGTGATCCGGAGAACTTGGAGTGCAAGTCAAGAAGCTTGCGAGGCGGCCAGGAGACAGGAGGGCGCGCCCACCCCCTCTGGGCGTGCCCCTATCTCCTGGGCCCCACAGGTGGCCACTGACGTACTTCTTCCTCCTATATATACCTACGTACCCCGAAAACATCCAGGGAGCCAACGAAACACAATTTCCACCACCGTAACCTTTTGTATCCGCGAGATCCCATCTTGGAGCCTTCGCCGGCGCTCCACCGGAGGGGGAATCGACCATGGAGGGCTTCTACATCAACACCATAGCCCCTCCGATGAGTTGTGAGTAGTTTACCACACACCTTCGGGTCCATAGTTATTAGCTAGATGGCTTCTTCTCTCCTTTTGGATCTTAATACAATGTTCTCCCCCTCTCTTGTGGAGATCTATTCGATGTAAACTCCTTTTGCGGTGTGTTTGTCGAGATCCGATGAATTGTGGGTTTATGATCAAGTTTATCTATGAGAAATATTTGAATCTCCTCTGAATTCTTTTATGTATGATTGAGTTATCTTTGCAAGTCTCTTTGAATTATCAGTTTGGTTTGGCCTACTAGATTGATCTTTCTTGCCATGGGAGAAGTGCTTAGCTTTGGGTTCAATCTTGCGGTGTCCTTTCCCAGTGATAGTAGGGGCAGCAAGGCACGTATTGTATTGTTGCCATCGAGGATAAAAAGATGGGGTTTATATCATATTGCTTGAGTTTATCCCTCTACATCATGTCATCTTTCTTAATGCGTTACTCTTATCTTTATGAACTTAATACTCTAGATGCAGGCAGGAGTCGGTCGATGTGTGGAGTAATAGTAGTAGATGCAGGCAGGAGTCGGTCTACTTGTCACGGACGTGATGCCTATATACATGATCATGCCTAGATAATCTCATAATTATTCGCTTTTCTATCAATTGCATGACAGTAATTTGTTCACCCACCGTAATACTTATGCTATCTTGAGAGAAGCCACTAGTGAAACCTATGGCCCCCGGGTCTATCTTTTATCATATAAGCTTTCAATCTACTTTTATTTGCATCTTTACTTTTTTGCATCTATATTATAAAATACCAAAAATATATTTATCTTATCATACTATCTCTATCAGATCTCACTTTCGCAAGTGGCCCTGAAGGGATTGACAACCCCTTTATTGGGTTGGTTGCGAGTTCTTTGTTTGTTTATGTAGGTGTGTGGGACTTTTGACGAGCCCCCTACTAGATTGATACCTTGGTTCTCAAAAACTGAGGGAAATACTTACGCTACTTTTGCTGCATCACCCTTTCCTCTTCAAGGAAAACCAACGCAAGCTCAAGACGTAGCAAGAAGGATTTCTGGCGCCGTTGCCAGGGAGGTCTTCGCTCAAGTCAAGACATACCAAGTACCCATCACAAACTCATCTCCCTCGCATTTACATTATTTGCCATTTGCCTCTCGTTTTCCTCTCCCCCACTTCACCCTTGCCGTTTTATTTGCCCTCTCTTTCCCAATCTTCTCTCTCGCTTTCGCTTGCTTTTTTCTGTTTGCTTGTGTGTTGGATTACTTGTTGCCATGGCGCAAGATAATACCAAATTGTGTGATTTCTCCAATACCAATAATAATGATTTCCTTAGTACTCCGATTGCTCCTCTTAATGATGTTGAGTCTTGTGAAATCAATACTGCTTTGCTGAATCTTGTTATGAAAGATCAATTCGCCGGCCTTCCTAGTGAAGATGCCGCTACTCATCTAAACAACTTTGTTGATTTGTGTGATATGCAAAAGAAGAAAGATACGGATAATGATATTGTTAAATTGAAGTTATTTCCGTTTTCACTTAGAGATCGTGCTAAAGTTTGGTTTTCGTCTTTGCCTAAAAATAGTATTGATTCTTGGAACAAGTGCAAAGATGCTTTTATCTCTAAGTATTTTCCTCCCGCTAAGATTATCACTCTTAGGAACGATATTATGAATTTTAAACAACTTGATCATGAGCATGTTGCCCAATCTTGGGAAAGAATGAAATTGATGATTCGCAATTGCCCTACTCATGGTTTGAATTTATGGATGATCATACAAAAATTTTATGCCGGTTTGAACTTTGCTTCTAGAAATCTTTTAGATTCGGCCGCGGGAGGCACGTTTATGGAAATCACGTTAGGAGATGCTACAAAACTTCTTGATAATATTATGGCTAATTATTCTCAATGGCACACCGAAAGATCTTCTAGTAAAAAAGTGCATGCTATAGAAGAAATCAATGTTTTGAGTGGAAAGATGGATGAACTTATGAAGTTGTTTGCTACTAAAAATACTCCTCTTGATCCCAATGATATGCCTTTGTCTACTTTGATTGAGAATAATAATGAATCTATGGATGTGAATTTTGTTGGTAGGAATAGTTTCGGTAACAATGCTTATAGAGGAAACTTTAATTCTAGACCGTTCCCTAGTAATTCCTCTAATAATTATGGAAATTCCTACAATAATTCTTATGGTAATTTTAATAAGATGCCCTCTGATTTTGAGAATAGTGTGAAAGAATTTATGATTTCTCAAAAGAATTTTAATGCCTTGCTTGAAGAAAAATTGCTCAAAGTTGATGATTTGGCTAGGAACGTTGATAGACTTTCGCTTGATGTTGATTCTCTTAAACTTAGATCTTCTCCTCCTAAGCATGATATCAATGAGTCTCTCAAAGCAATGAGAATTTCCATTGATGAGTGCAAGGAAAGAACCGCTAGATTGCGTGCTAAGAAAGATTGCTTTGTAAAGGCGTGTTCTTCTAGTTTCAATGAAAATAATGATGAAGATCTTAAAGTTATTGATGTGTCTCCTATTAGATCTTTGTTTTGCAATATGAATCTTGATAATAATGGGACTGGAGATGAGTTAACTTTAGTTAGAAGGCGTCCCAAGAATTCGGAGTGTTTAGATCTTGATGCTAAATTTGGTAAAAGTGGGATTGGAGAGGTCATGACTTTAAATAGCATTGAACCCACTATCTCGGATTTCAAGGAATTTGATTATGATAATTGTTCTTTAGAAGGTTGTATTTCCTTGTTGCAATCCGTTGTTAATTCTCCTCATGCTTATAGTCAAAATAAAGCTTTTACCAAACATTTCTTTGATGCCTTAATGCAATCTTATGATGAAAAACTTAATTTGGAAGTTTCTATACCTAGAAAACTTAATGATGAGTGGGAACCTACTATAAAGATTAGAATTAAAGATCATGAGTGTTTTGCTTTGTGTGATTTGGGTGCTAGTGTTTCCACGATTCCGAAAACTTTATGAGATATTCTAGGTTTCCATGATCTTGATGATTGCTCTTTAAATTTGCACCTTGCGGATTCCACCATTAAAAAGCCAATGGGGAGAATCACTGATGTTGTCATTGTTGCAAATAGAAATTTGGTGCTCGTAGATTTTATCGTTCTTGATATAGATTGCAATCTTTTTTGCCCTATTATTCTTGGTAGACCTTTCCTTAGAACGATTGGTGCGATTATTGATATGAAGGAAGGGAATATTAGATTCCAATTTCCATTAAAGAAAGGCATGGAGCACTTTCCAAGAAAGAAAGTCAAATTACCTTATGAATCTATCATGCGAGCTACTTATGAATTTAGTGCCAAAGATGGCACTATTTAGATCTATCTTCGCTTTTATGCCTAGCTAGGGGCGTTAAACGATAGCGCTAATTGGGAGGCAACCCAATTTTATTTGTGTTTTTGTTTTTGTTCCTGTTTAGTAATAAATTTTGCATCTACCTTCTGTTTAGATGTGTTTTTATGTTTTAATTAGTGTTTGTGCCAAGTAGAACCTATAGGATAACCTATGATGATAGTTAATTTGATTCTGCTGAAAAACAAAAACTTTGCACGCACAAAATTAATTTTGTTAAATCACATAAACGTGTTTTTGCGTTGATTCTTTTTTGCTGTTGATCAATAAAAACTGTCCAGGGCTTCCTATTTTGGTAGGATTTTTAGAGTTCCAGAAGTTTGCATTAGTTACAGATTGTTGCAGACTGTTCTGTTTTTGACAGATTCTGTTTTTTCGTGTGTTGTTTGCTTATTTTGATGCATCTATGGCTAGTAAAATAGTTTATAAACCATAGAGAAGTTGGAATACAGTAGGTTTAACACCAAAATAAATAAAGAATGAGTTCATTACAGTACCTTATGTGGTGGTTTTCTTTTCTTTCACTAACGGAGCTTATAAGATTTCCTGTTGAGTTTTGTGTTGTGAAGTTTTCAAGTTTTGGGTAAAGCTTTGATGGATTATGGAATAAGGAGTGGCAAGAGCCTAAGCTTGGGGATGCCCATGGCACCCCAAGATATTCAAGAATAGCCAAAAGCCTAAGCTTGGGGATGCCCCGGGAAGGCATCCCCTCTTTCGTCTTTGTTCATTGGTAACTTTACTTGGAGCTATATTTTTATTCGCCACATGATATGTGTTTTGCTTGGAGCGTCGTGTATTATATTAGTCTTTGATTTTTAGTTTACCACAATCATCCTTGCTGTACACACCTTTTGGGAGAAGCCCACTTGATTAGAATTTGCTAGAATACTCTATGTGCTTCACTTATATCTTTTGAGCTTGATAGTTTTTGCTCTAGTGCTTCACTTATATCTTTTAGAGCACGGCGGTGGCTTAATTTTGAAGAAATTGCTAGTCTCTCATGCTTCACTTATATTATTTTGAGAGTCTTTTAGAACAGCATGGTATTTGTTATGGTTACAAATTTGGTCCTAGAATGATGAGCATCCAAGTTGGGTATAATAAAAACTAACATGGGAAGTGAATTGGATGCTATGATCAATTTGATGCTTGATAATTGTTTTGAGATATAAAGGTCGTAATGTTAGGGTCATGCTAGTGGGTAATTATGAAATTGAGAAATACTTGTGTTGAAGTTGGCAAGTCCCGTAGCATGCACGTATGGTAAAAGTTGTGTGACAAATTTGTTGCATGAGGTGCTCTTTTGATTGTCTTCCTTATGCGTGGAGGTCGGGATCGCGCGATGGTTAACTCCTACCAACCCTTCCCCTAGGAGCATGCATAGTAGTACTTTGCTTCAAGGGCAAGTAGACTTTTGCCATAAGTATACGAGTTCTTTATGACTAATGTGAGTCCATGGATATACGCACACTCATCCTTACACTTTGCTAGCCTCTATTATATCGCGCAACTTTTGCCGGTATCATGCACCCATTATTTACCTTCCTCAAAACAGCCACCATACCTACCTATTATGTCATTTCCATAGCCATTCCGAGATATATTGCCATGCAACTTTCCACCGTTCCGTTTTTTATGACACACTTCATCATTGTCATATTGCTCTTTGCATGATCATGTAGTTGGCATCGTATTTGTGGCAAGGCCACCTTCATAATTTTCATACATGTCGCTCTTGATTCATTGCATATCCCGGTACACCGCCGGAGGCATTCATATAGAGTCATATCTTGTTCTATCTTTGAGTTGTAATTCTTGAGTTGTAAATCAATAAAAGTGTGATGATCTTCATTATTAGAGCATTGTCTCAGTGAGGAAAGGATGATGAAGACTATGATTCCCCCACAAGTCGGGATGAGACTTCAGACTTTACAAAAAGAAAAAAGAAGAAGAAAAAAAGGGAGAAAGGCCAAAAGAAAAAAAGAAAGGCCAAAGAAAAAAAATGAGAAAAGAAAAAAATGAGAGAAAAAGAGAGAAGGGACAATGCTACTATCTCTTTTTCCACACTTGTGCTTCAAAGTAGCACCGTGATCTTCATGATAGAGAGTCTCCTATGTTGTCACCTTCATATACTAAGTGGGAATTTTTCATTATAGAACTTGGCTTGTATATTCCAGTGATGGGCTTCCTCAAAATGCCCTAGGTCTTCGTGAGCAAGCAAGTTGGATGCACACCCACTTAGTTTCTTTTGTTGAGATTTCATATATTTATAGCTCTAGTGCATCCGTTGCATGGCAATCCCTACTCACTCACATCGATATCTATTGATGGGCATCTCCATAGCCCATTGATACGCCTAGTTGATGTGAGACTATCTTCTCCCTCCTTTTGTCCTCACAACCACCACCATTTACCACCATAGTGATATGTCCATGGCTTGCGCTCATGTATTGCGTAAGAGTTGAAAAAGCTAAAGCGCGTTAAAAAGTATGAACCAATTACTTGGCTCAAAGCGGGGTTGTGCATGATGGGAGTATTTTGTGTAATGAAAATGAAGCATGGCCTAACTATATGATTTTGTAGGGATAGGCTTTCTTTGGCTATGTTATTTTGATAGGACATGATTATTTGTTAGTATGCTTCGAAGCATTATTATTTTTATGTTTTATAAGCTTTTTATCTTGAATCATTTGGATCTGAACATTCATGCCACAATAAAGAAAATTGCATTGAGAATTATGCTAGGTAGCATTTCACATCAAAAATTCTGTTTTTATCATTTACCTACTCGAGGACGAGCAGGAATTAAGCTTGGGATGCTTGATACGTCTCCAACGTATCTATAATTTTTTATTGTTCCATGCTATTATATTACCCCTTTTGGATGTTTATGGGCTTTCTTTTACACATTTATATCATTTTTGGGACTAACCTACTAACCGGAGGCCCAGCCCATATTGTTGATTTTTTTTGCCTATTTCACTATTTCGAATAAAAGGAATATCAAACGGAGTCCAAACGGAATGAAACCTTCGGGAGCGTGATTTTTGGAACTAACGTGATCCGGAGAACTTGGAGTGCAAGTCAAGAAGCTTGCGAGGCGGCCAGGAGACAGGAGGGCGCGCCCACCCCCTCTGGGCGTGCCCCTATCTCCTGGGCCCCACAGGTGGCCACTGACGTACTTCTTCCTCCTATATATATCTACGTACCCCGAAAACATCCAGGGAGCCAACGAAACACAATTTCCACCACCGTAACCTTCTGTATCCGCGAGATCCCATCTTGGAGCCTTCGCCGGCGCTCCACCGGAGGGGGAATCGACCATGGAGGGCTTCTACATCAACACCATAGCCCCTCCGATGAGTTGTGAGTAGTTTACCACACACCTTCGGGTCCATAGTTATTAGCTAAATGGCTTCTTCTCTCTTTTTGGATCTTAATACAATGTTCTCCCCCTCTCTTGTGGAGATCTATTCGATGTAAACTCCTTTTGCGGTGTGTTTGTCGAGATCCGATGAATTGTGGGTTTATGATCAAGTTTATCTATGAGAAATATTTGAATCTCCTCTGAATTCTTTTATGTATGATTGAGTTATCTTTGCAAGTCTCTTTGAATTATCAGTTTGGTTTGGCCTACTAGATTGATCTTTCTTGCCATGGGAGAAGTGCTTAGCTTTGGGTTCAATCTTGCGGTGTCCTTTCCCAGTGATAGTAGGGGCAGCAAGGCACGTATTGTATTGTTGCCATCGAGGATAAAAAGATGGGGTTTATATCATATTGCTCGTGTTTATCCCTCTACATCATGTCATCTTTCTTAATGCGTTACTCTGTTCTTTATGAACTTAATACTCTAGATGCAGGCAGGAGTCGGTCGATGTGTGGAGTAATAGTAGTAGATGCAGGCAGGAGTCGGTCTACTTGTCACGGACGTGATGCCTATATACATGATCATGCCTAGATAATCTCATAATTATTCACTTTTCTATCAATTGCTCGACAGTAATTTGTTCACCCACCGTAATACTTATGCTATCTTGAGAGAAGCCACTAGTGAAACCTATGGCCCCCGGGTCTATCTTTTATCATATAAGCTTTCAATCTACTTTTATCCGCATCTTTACTTTTTGCATCTATATTATAAAATACCAAAAATATATTTATCTTATCATACTATCTCTATGAGATCTCACTTTCGCAAAGTGGCCGTGAAGGGATTGACAACCCCTTTATTGCGTTGGTTTCGAGTTCTTCGTTTATTTGTGTAGGTGTGTGGAACTTTTGAGGAGCCTCCTACTTGATTGATACCTTGGTTCTCAAAAACTAAGGGAAATACTTACGCTACTATTGCTGCATCACCCTTTCCTCTTCAAGGAAAACCAACGCAAGCTCAAGACGTAGCAATCTCCTAGATAGATCTTGTGTGAGCGTAGGATTTTTTTGAAATTGCATGTTACGTTTCCCAATAGTCAAGTGATCTCTGGACTTAACCCGTCAGGCGTAACCCGACAGGTGTAACCCGGCATATCCTAACCCGACAGATCCTAACCTGGCAGATTGTGTAACCCGAATCCTAACTTGGCAGATTGTGTAACCCAGATCCTAACCCGACAGATTGTGTAACCCGGATCCTAACCCAACATCTACTTAGAATCATGGAGATGAGCTGCCTGGAGGTAAGAAGCCCAAGCGTTAAGAAGCCCAAGATAAGAAATCAGAATAGGTTAAGTTCTAATCCTATTAGGACTCTACATGTAAGCCGCCCCTTCAACTTATATAAGGAGGGGTAGGACACCCCAAGGGGGTCAGGTTAAGATGGAAAGGGCTTAGACAGAAAGGTCTTAGACAAGATCAAAGTAGATGCTCTCAAGATAGAGGTAGCGAAACACCGCCCTTGTAACCGAGATCATCATCATCATCATCATCATCATCATCAATATCAATGAAGCAGGATGTAGCTAGGCTTTTACCTCCACCGCGAGGGGCCGAACCTGGGTAAAATCTCACGTCTCTCGATTCCGATCAACACCATTCAAGCTACTACCTAGTTGCGATGGCCTCACGACTAAGTCCTCACACTAGGACATCTGCCGTGACCAAACCACGACAGCCAAGTCTTCGCCAAGGTCGTCGGTTGTTTGCACAACATGTTTGAATGGTGATGTTGTTATGGTCACGTAGGATCAGAGTTCTTTGACTGCAATTTTCTCAGCAAAATCACATGGTAATCTTCTACGCTCGTGTAAAGAGTGATTATTTGCTTAATCTTAAATTTGCGATTAATCAACCAACATTGTCATACGATTTAAAGTTTTTTAAGACTTTTTCGAGCACATAATTTGCACCTTTGTTCATGGACGGGTGATGCTTTTGATCTTGTAATTAGTTCCTCCAGATTAGGTTTTGTTCTGCTGGTCAAAGGTTTGTATATGACCGACTTAGAGTTGTTTTTCTGAACTATGCATTTTAGTGAAATATCTTGGCATTTATGAATCTCAAATGCTGTTTAGACAGGATTATTTTGCTCCATATTTACTATCTACATCGTTATTATTATTCTCCTAATAGTCACACTGTCCATTTCATAAAAGCGCATTTTGATTTGAGAATTGGGGATGTGGATGAGACATATTTATACCAAACAATTTCCTCACAAATTTCTTACAATCCCTTACAGAACCATCCTTTTCTTTGTAGGGAAGCAAATTTTTTGGGCTGTATCATATTAAGGTGAGATGTAATGAATGAGTATGAGGTGTTGGAGCAGACTTGGAAGGGCTCTGCACTCCAGGTGAGTTACAAGGTTGAGAAGAAGAGGTTACTATAATTCCAGCCATGTTCATTGCTCTCCAGGATTTTCTAAAGTATGGCTTTCAGGTATGTCTCCAAGATTGCAAGGGATATGACATTACCTTTGTTGCGCTCGGGAATAAGTGGTCATAAAAAAAGGTTTGTTCTTGTTCAGTTGGTTAGCCACCACAAATTTTAGGGTATGGCTAGGTCTTGGTCGACATGGATTTAAACAACTCTTAGTCAAGTGGCATATCATGTACGAAAGAAAAAGGATCAAGCTAAAGAATTTTTTTACACAGATCTCGATATAAGATCTAACAAATGTAGCATCGACTGGGACTTAACCAAGTCTTGGTCGATTGAGATGTAGCAAGGCTGTTTTTCTTATATGAATTGTTTTTACTGCTTGCATGTGACAACTAGAGCCTATCCTTAGTGTAGAGACTACTCAAAAGTCAGATAGGAGGAATGCTCACACTTTGGTGTAGAAACTGGTATGTGTCGCATGTTATTGTTTCCCTTTCTCATTTTCTGTGTCAAGAATGAAATATTAGTTTCGAAGTTTCTATGTATGTTTTCTGTGCTATTAAAATTGTCCTTAACAGGAAATATCTTCCTGTAGGTCAAAGATAAATCTCAATTGTTGTACTTTCTCAAAAGTATGCAACAACACGAATTTGTGCTAAGTATGATGGACATGATCAAGATCTTCATGCCACAACATGTTGACATGGAATGGAGAGGAGCCGAGGTATGGGTGGACTGGAGAGACACACTGGAAAGACAAGGAGGAAGATATTTGGCGAACAAAGAAGAAATCAGAAGGACACATAGCATCCAATTGTATAAATATATTACTATAGTTGGTAGCTATGTTGGTCCCTCTTAACCTTGTTAGTTGAATTAGTTCTAGATGTAGTGTTATCAAGAGTTCGAGGGACGTCATCGAGCTGAACGTGTGCAGAACTCGGAGGTGATGTACGTTCGACGCTTGACCAGTCGGATCAAGAAGAAGTTTGACTACATCAATCACGTTGTCAAACGCTTTCGCTTTTGGTCTACGAGGGTACGTGGACACACTCTCCCCCTCGTGTTGCTATGCATCTCCTAGATAGATCTTGCGTGAGCGTAGGATTTTTTTTTGAAATTGCATGTTACGTTTCCCAATAGTTAAGTCATCTCTGGACTTAACCCGGCAGGCGTAACCCGGCAGATCCTAACCCGACAGATCCTAACCTGGCAGATTGTGTAACCCGAATCCTAACTTGGCAGATTGTAACCCAGATCCTAACCCGGCAGATTGTGTAACCCGGATCCTAACCCAACATCTACTTAGAATCATGGAGATGAGTCATGAAGATGAGCCGCCTGAAGGTAAGAAGCCCAAGCGTTAAGAAGCCCAAGATAAGAAATTAGAATAGGTTAAGTTCTAATCCTATTAGGACTCTACATGTAAGCCGCCCCTTCAACTTATATAAGGAGGGGTAGGGCACCCCAAGGGGGTCAGGTTAAGATGGTAAGGGCTTAGACAGAAAGGTCTTAGACAAGATCAAAGTAGATGCTCTCGAGATAGAGGTAGCGAAACACCGCCCTTGTAACCGAGATCATCATCATCATCATCATCATCAATATCAATGAAGCAGGATGTAGGCTTTTACCTCCACCGCGAGGGTCCGAACCTGGGTAAAATCTCACGTCTCTTGATTCCGATCAACCCCATTCAAGCTACTACCTAGTTGCGATGGCCTCACGACTAAGTCCTCACACTAGGACATCTGTCGTGACCAAACCACGACAGCCAAGTCTTCGCCGAGGTCGCCAGTTGTTTGCACAACATGTTTGGATGGTGATGTTGTTATGGTCACGTAGGATCAGAGTTCTTTGACTGCAATTTTCTCAACAAAATCACATGGTAATCTTCTACGCTCGTATAAAGAGTGATTATTTGTTTAATCTTAAATTTGCGATTAATCAACCAACAGTGTCATACGATTTAAAGTTTTTAAGACTTTTTCGAGCAATTAATTTGCACCTTTGTTCATGGACGGGTGATGCTTTTGATCTTGTAATTAGTTCCTCCACATTAGGTTTTGTTTGCTGGTCAAAGGTTTGTATATGACCGACTTAGAGTTGTTTTTCTGAACTATGCATTTTAGTGAAATATCTTGGCATTTATGAATCTCAAATGCTATTTAGACAGGATTATTTTGCTCCATATTTACTATCTACATCGTTATTATTATTCTCCTAATAGTCACACTGTCCATTTCATAAAAGCGCATTTTGATTTGAGAATTGGGGATGTGGATGAGACATATTTATACCAAACAATTTCCTCACAAAATTCTTACAATCCCTTACAGAACCATCCTTTTCTTTGTAGGGAAGCAAATTTTTTGGGCTGTATCATATTAAGGTGAGATGTAATGAATGAGTATGAGGTGTTGGAGCAGACTTGGAAGGGCTCTTTGGCTCTGCACTCCAGGTGAGTTACAAGGTTGAGAAGAAGAGGTTACTATAATTCTAGCCGTGTTCATTGCTCTCCAGGATTTTCTAAAGTATGGCTTTCAGGTATGTCTCCAAGATTGCAAGGGATATGACATTGCCTTTATTGCGCTCGGGAATAAGTGGTCATAAAAAATAAAGGCTTGTTCTTGTTCAGTTGGTTGGCCACCACAAATTTTAGGGTATGGCTAGGTCTTGGTCGACATGGATTTAAACAAGTCTTAGTCAAGTGGCATATCATGTAAGAAAGAAAAAAGATCAAGCTAAAGAATTTTTTTACACGGATCTCGATATAAGATCTAACGAATGTAGCATCGACTGGGACTTAACCAAGTCTTGGTCGATTGAGATGTAGCAAGACTGTTTTTCTTATATGAAATGTTTTTACTGCTTGCATGTGACAGCCAGAGCCCAACCTTGGTGTAGAGACTACTCAAAAGTCAGATTTGAGGAATGCTCACACTTTGGTGTAGAAATTGGTATGTGTCACATGTTATTGTTTCCCTTTCTCCTTTCTGTGTCAAGAATGAAATATTAGTTTCGAAGTTTCTATGTATGTTTTCTGTGCTATTAAAATTGTCCTTAACAGGAAATATCTTCCTGTAGGTCAAAGATAAATCTCAATTGTTGTACTTTCTCAAAAGTATGCAACAACACAGATTTGTGCTAAGTATGATGGACATGATCAAGATCTTCATGCCACAACATGTTGACATGGAATGGAGAGGAGCCGAGGTATGGGTGGACTGGAGAGACACACTGGAAAGACAAGGAGGAAGATATTTTGCGAAAAAAGAAGAAATGAGAAGGACACATAGCATCCAATTGTATAAATATATTACTATAGTTGGTAGCTATGTTGGTCCCTCTTAACCTTGTTAGTTGAATTAGTTCTAGATGTAGTGTTTGGTTTTAACAGTATGTATGATCTAGCTGATTCTATTACACAAGATTTGTGGAACTGTAGAAATCCCTGGGAGCATTAACTACACAGTGTGAGGAGCACTAACAAGATGTGTGGAACAGTAAAAGTCTTTGCTCTTTTTACATGCTTAATTGCAACTCTAAAACAATACTCGGTTCTTATGTTTCAACTTTAGAATTACACAAGTGCATAATTTGACAATTTGTATTAGACGATGCCTAACCCATTGGCCTACAGTGTTGTTTTAATATTAGGAAATGAAGGCACTTTGTCATGAGTTATGTTGATTTCGGTTCCTTAAAACCGAAATATTTGTTCAACATCAAATAATTTGACTACATGTTACCCTAGAAATGACTATTCATCTCAAAGAAAAAAAAGATTGTTGCATCCATCCTAAAAGATGGCCCCACTTGCCGACTATCTAGCCGGTTGAACTTTGGGGAGCCTATTGGGTGCTCGTTTGATGTCCAAATATGCGCATAAGTAGGAGGTAGAAATGAGCTTCGACGTTCAAGATGACATTAATCATTTGTTTGATTCATTTATATGTAGCCCGCAGCAAAGCACGGGCGTTCAACTAGTGTATTCCAATGTATGAAATTTGTTTTGGTGGCTGAAACGAAATGCAAGTGAATTTTTTTTACTGCGTTATATGTGACCGTTAGATCCGACAAAAACTTTTTCTAGAGGAAAACAAATACTTAGTTCACTAAGGTTTACTCCGCCGGATCCTTGTTTATTTTTCAGGGTTCGGTTAGAGTTGCTTTTAGAGGCCAAACGACCGAAATAAAAATTTCGAGGGTCATTATTAGCGAAAATAAATAATAACCGGGCGTCCCCCCTCCCGTCTATATATCTACTCCAGCACCTACCGTCGTCCCAGCCCCACGAGTCCCCCTGTAATTAGGGTTCCCCAGATCTCGCCGCCGGCACAAGGTTTCCGATGGCTGCCCCAAAATTCTTCAACATCTCCCCCTACTCCTTCGACCCTCCCCCCCCTACACAATTCTCACGCCAGCACCCCCAGCCCGGACTGGGTCCTCCTCGACACGAAGGCGTACATCGCCGACCGCAGGAACGGCACCACTGCCACAGCCTTGGCGAGCAACGGCGAAGCCGTCGAGGTGACCTTCTGGATTGCCGACCCGCCGGCTCTTTCCCACTTCTCTGTTCACTGCAAGGAGCTTTTTGATATGGCGGAGGAGCCCCGTGTTATCTGTTCCGATAAGAAGGTCGCCATCCTATGCCTCCACTGGATCTCTTCTAAATTCGGCAGGTGCAAAGTTCTCCGTGACTACTTCGTCTACACAGCCAGATCGCTGAACAAGGCCCCCTCGCTCATGCGGCTCCCGAACCCATCCCCGCGTGTGTTCAATCCACGGGAGATGGGTCTCTTGCCCACAGTCGACGGGGAAGGTTTCGTTATCGCTGTTGTTCGTCCGCAGTTGATAATTCCAGGCCGATATGATCTCCACCTCTTCATCTCCAAGAACTGGAGATGGAGCACAAAGTCTGCACAATTGGACCCACAATTGGTGGCTAGGTCAAATATCGACAAGCACAAAACGGACAAGGTTATCCCACTTATGGAAGAAGGCTCACTGGGCTGGGTTGATCTCTGTCGTGGTATTCTGCTCTGCAATGTCCTCGATGACAATCCCAACCCTGTGTTGCGTTTCATTCCATTACCTAAGGAAGCGGCCATTAACAGGGATATCAAAAATTGTCCTTGGTTATACCGGGATGTCACCTACATCAATGGTCTTATCAAATTTGTTGCTATGAAAACATGGGAAAGCAGCACGCTTACAAGTAAAAGGACGTGTGGCTCCTCTGATGATATCACAGATATGCAATTCGATTCAGACTTGGAGTTGGACGACGACAACATGTATGTCATGGATGACACCTTTAGCTGGAATGCTGTTGCATGGGTCAGGAAGACTTCCCAGGAGGCTTGGACCTGTAACTGTGACGTCAGTGTTGATGACATTGCCATTGACAACATAAGGCATTTGCCTCCACTGAATAAACTCAGAATATCTGCCCCTACCCTGAGTATTCATGGTGATGATGCTGTTATTTATCTCACGTCTAAGTTGAACATCGACGATGATAATGCCTGGGTCCTTACAGTCAACATGACAAGGAAGACTTTGGAAGATGTTGTAATGTTTTCTGCCAAAAGATTCTTCTTGTTCAATATCACGTACCGTCCCTGTTCATTGTCCAAACATCTGGACATGACTGCAGATAATTGTGAAGGTACTTACTTCTATTAAGCAATTGCTCGTAGGAATCTGTCCTTTTCATTTTGTTCTTTGATTTTAGCATTTTTTATATTAGAACAGTCTTCATGTAGTGACTCTTCTTTTAACAAGGCTGTCCTGTAGTAATTTGTTCCATGTTGTTTTGAGTTGGTTGTTAACGAGGGATGCAAATTGGGCAGGCTTATGATATTTTGATGCATAAGGCTGTCCAGCGGCCTCTGCCGCAGTTTCCCTGATGCTAATGCATTGGGTTGCTCATATAACCGCTGCTGTAGACACTGCCTTGAATGCAGTGATTACTTGCTGCTAATTATCATTTATGTATCATATCTGGGTCTATAATTTCTTCATGCGTGGGTGATAACCACTAGTAATTACAACTTAGGCTTGAAGTAGTATTGTGTCTATTTCGTATTTATCCTCAATAGTTCTTCTGCTCTTGGGCCAAAGGACATGCACACATCTTTGAAACAATCATACAGTTATCTCATTTTACGGTTTACCATTTTCATCATCAATTACTTTGTGCTCAAAGGCAATAACTGATTTGCATGCTTACTCTGTTTTGCTCTTGTATTATATGCATAATATTTTGGCCATGGTGCCCACTTCAGGCTGCCATTTTATCATCACATCATCGTTTGTGACTATATTGGGCATGGGTTAATGGATGTTGTATGTTCTTGATGCAGCTGGTATCCAGATCAAAGGAGATGATTCTGAATATGATGCAGAGGACAGAACAGTAAGTGACACATGTTGTAGATCGACTAGATCCCTGTTGTAGGATTGTTGCTCTAGGATTGTTTAGAAAGAGTCGCTGCTGCCACCTGATTTTCTCTTTCATTGTTGTCCTAGATCCTTGTAGATCGGCTAGATCCCTGTATTACCGAGGACCAGCTGAAGTGCATCTTTACTCAATCTGGAGAACTTGGTCATGTGCAGATGCTTGTACACCAGCAACGTGCATTAATCAAATTCATTCACAGGTTCTAGAATTTCTTGGCTCTCCATGATTTTTTTTTGTCTTGCTATGTTTTAGATGTCAGCTTCATTGTTTTGCTGCATTCAGGTGTTCCGCTGAGAATGCCATATGTGAATACAATGGATTTTTGATTGGTAGGAATCACATTCGCATTTCTTGGAAATGTGACACTTCAGATGGATTGGTAAGCTAGCTATACGCAATATGATGTTGTTGGAATCTATACCGATCTTGTTTCCGTTTCTGCACATTTAATGCAATAATATTAACTGTGTTTACGATGAACCCAGCAAGGGGATGTGCAGAGCTACCACGTGCATCCACAGTTTTCTGGTGTTTACAGTTGCAATCCTACATTAGAAGGCACTTACCTGTACCAAAAGAGCAACAGATCAAAAGGCTATGGCTACCACCTGCAACAGCTGAAGCTGCTGCCACTGCCATATCGCAGCATTAATGGTGCTATTCAGGTAAGGCACTAGGAATTATGTGTGTTTCTTGCACAAGCTATTTGAATTCGAATATTTTCAGGGCAAATACATGCCTTAAAAAACAAAATCCATGATATCATTCTTAGTTTTAGGATTATTCATTGTTTACTAGCAAAAGAGCCCGTGCGTTGCAACGGGAGAAAAAAATTACACTTTGTAAGGTCTAAACCGCATGGACGGCATTAAGGATGTCCGGCAGGGGAAAAGCATCGGACTTCTTCGTCTTTGAAGCTAACCCTATCCGTTTGATGAGCTTCCGCCTTGGTGGATCGCATCGTCTCCACATGTCTGTGTGCATCATCTCCCAACCACCCAGGCTTGCACTACACGACAATAGCATACTCATCCTACTTCATGCCAGAATTTACGGTTCTATCCCACTCCTTTCTGTACTTGTAGCAGAAAGAATATTGGACTTCCTTTTACCCACATTTTCATGTTCATCATCTTCTGCCTTGCTTTGCTGTTTGCTCAACCGATAGTACATTGATATACAATAAAAGATGGGACAGACTCTTGCCAAAAACTTTAGCTACCTTCCTCGAGAGAGCGCCACCATCAAAGCATGTGCGTTTCAACTGGAGAGAAAACATGAAACCGTTAAGGATCAAACTACCCGTCCCTTGCTTTCTATTGGACGTGATGGAGAATAGAATAGGCAGTGCATCCCTCGCCACGGAAGAGCTACAACATGTCCATGGTGTCCGAGTGTAAAGCCACAATGAGTGTCGCCATTGGTGTTCTTGTCAACCATCGACCGATTCACAGCCAAGAAAGAGTTGCATCTTATCCATGCTGTCCGGGTGCAGAACGACGATAGAGTTATCATCATTGGTGTCCTCGTCGACTTGTTCCTCTCAAGAATCGTCGTGTAGTACTTCCCGCTCAGATTCTTCCTTCTCGGATGCCATATATGCGATTTGGAATAAATGTGTGGCCGGACGGTTCAAAATTAATAGGTCACATGATGATAAAATATTAACGCATCCTGCAGTTTCACATTTATAGTATTTAATATTTTTACATGTATGTATAGACAGTTATATTTTTAATTTTCTTACACATGTGTAAAGTCTCCAATGGTAAATTACATTTGACTGTACACAAAATTTCAACTACTACAGCTTAATAGGAACATTGTACTTTACCGAAACAAAAATAGGATGAAATAGTTCATGATGGGAATACGTAAATATTGTATGGCATTGTACAGTATCAATCATGGTGAATCTGAATCACGAACATTGCCAAAACTGGAGTTCTCTTCTCCCCCGAAATTAACAAAAAACATAACAATACAACACTTCTCACTCATATTTCCAAACTACTTTCATAAGGCGCAGAGAGCTGCTCCAGTGAGAAAACACACAAAAAGCTTCTACAATCCTGGGAGATCAGCGAAACATGAGAAATACTCAAGTAACAATGAATGATGGACTGAAATGCAAACTGTAGTTCTGCAAGTACGAACATCTATCCTCTTAGATAAATATACATCTATCCTCTTATACAGATAAATATTTTTGCAATCTATCACTTTTTCCCTGAAGCCAAGAATCGAAACACTATGAGGTATTTCTGAACTGA
Source organism: Triticum aestivum (assembly GCF_018294505.1). Taxonomy (NCBI): domain Eukaryota; kingdom Viridiplantae; phylum Streptophyta; class Magnoliopsida; order Poales; family Poaceae; genus Triticum; species Triticum aestivum. Next base: position 186,782,807 of record NC_057801.1, read on the forward strand.
CACATACATGTTAGCAAAGCCATGACTGCATGTGAAAGCATATATCTGTAGTTCTTAATTAGCGGCAAGTATGCACTGCAAATTGGAATAATTTCAGGCATTGAATTAAAAAAAGAAATTGAATTGTTAACAGAAAACATATTGCCTATGTTGATCGCCTTTTTTTGCTGTGGTCATGCTCTATAAACTTTGAATATCACACATAATTTGTATTCTATCTCAAACAAAATTGAACAAAAGGTTTATAGCTCATTCCTATAACAAACCCGACTGCCATACAGAATAAAAGTCTACAGCAAATTTTGTGAAAAAAGCTAGAAAGTAGAAATCTTACATCTTTTTCAAAGCTCTGGCGTTTATTGGCTTGGAGCTCCTGAACCTGCTTTTCAATACAGTGCAAGTCAAATCTCAGCCTCTTGTCATAGTCATAGTATGATCTCCCCTGAAATCCTCCTCACAGGCCTCCATCTCGAAACCTTCATGGGCTAGAGAAAAAGATAATAAAACATGCCAAACAGATTGAGAAAAGTGACATAATAAGTATCTATTGGAAAGATCGAGCCTAGGATTATCTATTTTTTGCTTCGTTGTGCATTGCATCTGCAGTTGCACAAAAAATTGATCATTGCATTCTTCTAAATCCAGAATGTCCAGTCTTTACAATCTACTCCCTCTGTTCCTAAATATTTGTCTTTTTAGAGATTTTTCAAATGGACTACCACATACGGATGTATATAGACATATTTTAGAGTGTAAATTCACTCATTTTGCTCCGTATGTAGTCACTTGTTGAAATCTCTAGAAAGACAAATATTTAGGAACGGAGGGAGTAGCTCATTACAATCATCATACAGGTAAGTTCAACATTGAGAAAAGAAAGAAACAGAAAAGAAAAAAGAGGAATAGGCAAAGAAGAAATTGTTGCTATACTTTTGCTAGAAGATAACCCAGCCTATATGACTACATCGATCTAGGCAAAGATCTTTACCCAACATCCTTCTCTCTAATTATCAAAAATTCATGATTGGAATCAAAACCAAGCAAACTTTCATATTGATCTGCCTACACTTTATACTTTCAACACCAACCGTACATTGCACATTATCCACAATGCAAACTGAAAGATATGCAGTTCTTGTTTGAGAACCGAAGAGATATGCATGCGTATCATAGTACTGAAAGGGGTATATAGAAAAGCTAGTGTTGTGGAAAATCAGAACACAAAATTCGAATTATTTGGTGTGCGAATGGCGCTTACACAATCTGAATCTGATGCCGCTCGGGCTCACTGTTGTAGAAGGTGCAACCGCTGCTGAACGGGAACAGCAACCCGGTAAAGAAGAATTGAATACTACATAGAAGACATCATGGAGGGAAATATGATGCACCCAAAAGGCCAAAACAACACCAATTTAACCAATAGCAGAGTTTTGAAAGGCACTCACATACCTAGTTAGTTAGTTATCTAAATTGCATGATGTGTGAGATGTGCCTTCTTGTTTGCACAATCACCATCCATGGAACTTCCTCCTTTCTTGGGTACAGGATGATTTCGAATTCATCTTCTGGACCTCCTCCTTGGTGTAAATAAAGATCTTGCACAGTATGCTGCAGAATTCTCTGCTGACAAGATAATATAGTAAATAATAGGAAGGGGATTTATGTTGTATACACATAAAGCAAGCATCAAGTTACAGGGCTTACTCCCCCTCTGTCAGTATACACCATCTGTCATTCTCTAGTGCAAGAGCCAAACTAATGCATTTGTTGGGCGTGCCAGCTCGTGTGTGAATCATCCTCCACGTACAGGCCACCCCCTCCGATCCTCCTCTGAGTCATTGAGTCCATGCGGCTCTATCCGGCCATCCCTGCTGCCGCCGGCTTGCAGGCTCTCGTGGGCCTAGCCAGGGTAGAGTGGAACCATATAGCATTGGTCTGAACCAATGAGAACTGATCAAATGTTAGGCACTGCTAATAAAGGCTGCAGGCCAATTACATGAACACCAATGAGAAATTGCACAAGAATGAATTAACATAGTGGAATTCAGGTAGCCAACTCGAATGGAAAAACTGAAGGACATGGAAAAGCAATGTCATGACCCTTCTAGTCACTAAATTGTTCAGACTCCCAGAGCATATACTAAAGAACATACAGAACTCCCTCTATGAAGAAATGCAAAATATTTGATCAAGACTGTTGCAACTCCTGTACCATTTTTTTGTGAACCTCTTCAAGCTGTTATAATATGAAGACTTGCTATATATATTTTCAGAGCCAACCAATTATGTATACCTTAAGCCAATTAACTACAGAGATGTAGAGTGGAACCATATAGCATTGGTCTGAACCACTAATGCAAACCTTTAGACAATTAAGTACAGAGATTTAGAGTGGAACCATGTAGCACTGGTATGAAAATTTTGTCATACAGCAGCTGTTCTTCTAGATAAAAATTTAGCTAGCTTTATCACCTTTTATTGCTACTTCCAAAATAGTCGATTAAATAATTACCTCTGTGCCATCACCATGAGATTAGTTTACCTTTTCTTATATTTTTCTGTCATACAATAGCTGTTCCTCCTAGATACAAATTTAGCTAGAGTTATCACATTTGATCGCTACTTCTAATTATTGTTTTTCCTCAAGAGCATCTTGTAATGAGGACAGGGGGGTGTTTTAGGCATTGACTTGTTCAGAGCTTATGTAGTAGTTGATGAAAGATGCAAATTGATTACACTGTAGTATGTACCTCAGGTCGGACAAAGTTCCGGCGGACAGTGGAGTACGTGCAGACGGATTTCCGGCGACGTCAACAGTGTACAGCGATGTCAGAAACTTGCAATACGACGATGAGCCAAATAACTGCAGATTATCGCAGAGTTAGAACACACAAGATTACTTAACCTTGCAATTAGAATACAAAGGGTTCACTGATGTCTTTTTTCCTATATGACAGATGCAAATTATCTGGATATGAATTGGGTAGTATTTATTACATTGATTGATGGGACTGTAGCAATAACAAAAACTTTCAGTAGCAAGCTACATCTCGTTCTCTATCTAAATGTACATCAATCAGTAGTATCTATATAAATGTGAAGCAATCATACATCAATCAGTAGTATCTATATAAATGTGAAGCAATCAACACTTCTCTCTCTCTCTCTCTCTCTCTCTCTCTTATCCACAAGAGCAGATCAGTAGGCGTTGGACCATGTCTCTCATCTCTGTTCTCTCTCTCTCTCTCTCTTTCTAGCAGCAGCGACCAGTAGCAGTTCCATCAATCCCTCTATCTAAATGTGCAGCAATCATCGTCTCTCTCTGCTCTCTCTCATTCTCACATATCTCACCAGCAACAGCGTCCAGCATGCCCTCTGCTCTCTCCCTAGAGAGAGAACTCCTCGTCGGCAAGGGCGTATGCCTTACCAGCTCCCAGCTCACCCGCCCCACCGCGGAAGCGACCTATCCCCTACACAGCATCGAGGGGAGGGGCGGATTGAGATCAATCACAGAGAAAGAGATGAGGGGGAGGAGATCCCATAGGGACGTGAGAAGTGCGACGGGAAACACTGAGGCGGGCTTCTGCTCCAAGTTCTGGGAGGAAGACGGAGGCGAGGGGGGCCAAGAAGGAAGGAGGAACGAACCTGGGGCCGCCGGAGACGAGCCGGCGAAGCCCTGCCCGGAACCCTAGCCACGTGGGTGGGGTTGCAAGCGGGCGGTAGAGGACGGGAGCGGAGAATCTGGTCGGAGGGGAGGGAGGCGCGGACTGTGAGGAGCTCGGGAGCGTGCTGCACGGCGTCGGAGGTCGCCGGAAGCGGCCGGCGCAGGTGGCGGCGGCGGCGAGGAGTTCGTGGGCGAGAGGTAGAGGAGACGAGCGCCTGTGGTCTGTTTGCTGCCGTATTTTTTTTCCTTTACAAATCTGCTCGGATCACAGGTTGAATACTCCAAAAGATAGGGAGTTTTGTGTAAAAACGAAACGTTTTCCTGGGTAACCACTTAAAATAGGACCGCCGGTTGATTTCGAAGAAACGCGGGGATGTTTTTGCAAAACTGCCACGACGGACGACCAGAAGCAATAGCTGGTTCATTAGTAGGTAAAGATTGATGGTGTCCCGTGCTTGCTCTTTGGTGTTGCGGATTAATTCGAGGCCAGGCGATCGTACCGCGTGCAGTCTGTGACCTGCTCTAGAGTGTGCGAAGGAGGAGCATGTCGAGGGCGCAGCTCACACTCTGGAATGGCCTTCGCTTGGAAACGGCAGCAGAGCTCGGGAACGACAGTGGCAGGAGGGAGGGGTGCTTGGGAAAGCGGTGGCAGGAGGGGGGTAGAAGCGGTCGTCGGCAGATGCCGCCATGCGGGATATTGGGGAGATGATGCACGCTATGAAAAGGTGTAGAAGGGGCGGGGAGGGGGGGGGGGGGGGTGTTCCTTTTCCACCGTGTGAGAAGAGGCTGGGATGAGATTTTTTGGTGCCTCCCTATTTCTGGGGCTTGTATAGGGTCTCTGCTGGAGACAGTTTTTTAGCCTCAGCCCCAGTAATCTCTTTAGGAGCCCTGCTGGAGGTGATACCCTAAAACAGTGCCCCTAAACTGATCTTTAGTGGTGGCCTCAATTTCCAAGCCCCCCAAAATGTTCCCGACTCCAGCAGAGCAGCCCCTATTCATTTTCTCCATAGTTCAACATGTACTACATGATTATTCTTGGCTCAACACCAAAATATATTAAAAACATATATTTTTAATGCATAGAATTCAACCACCATATTCAGATTCACAATTTCAACACAATAATTCAAATTTAATGCTTTTGAACATAGAAAAGACATACCCCAGTAGTAAATATCATGCAAACATCCCAAACATTTCATGCAAACATATGAACTAGCTCGTGTGAAAACATCATAAAACAGTCCAACAAAATAAGTAAAGCATATGGCATCCAAAAGCACATCCCATGCATCCATGTAGATCAAATCTGGCTCATGTTGCCGCTGGTGCCATTTCCATCGATGCTGCCACTACCTATTTCAGCAGACTTACAAACATATTAGGAATATTAAGGAATGTATAATGGGAATATGCTATTTGCAAATCAGCAGCCAATAGCGTACATAAACTGTTAGATTGGACTTCTTTTTGGGAGGAGTTAGATTGGATTTGGCAAGATATTAAAGACTGCAACAGTGTTTCGCGGATTCATTATTGATGGGCAATCGGCAGACAATTCTATGATCCTACTGATACCACATAAAAGGTTCAACAATTTTGGCAGCAAGCATCCATGATAAGCAGTTATTCTATAATGTAGGGAAAGGTGTAAACCTGCATCAACTAATTAGCATGCAATTCTTCTCTTTTCTGAAAACATTCTAGTACTACCTCCGATCCATAATAAGTGTCGCAGTTTTGAACTAACCACAGTTCAAAACTGAATCAATTATTTTGGATAGGAGGAAGTAACAAATAGCATGCAATTTCACTTCCTTTCATCCCACAATTTCCTGAACAGTACTTCAATAGCAATTATCAACCTAGTGCCAGCAAAATCATCTCTCTCGGTGAACCATGAACACAATTTTAAGGCACACTTTTGTGATGCAATTTGGAGGTATCAATTTTTTGGACGGGCAGCTTACTATAAATCTGGCTTTTAGCGTTCACAACACAGATTGCATCGGAGCACAAAAACAGAACAAGCAAACATTTACCTTTCGGGCCCCTCGGTTGTGAGCATTTCTGACGATGCGGTAGCTGCGGCATCTTGGAGCAGCTCGTCAAAGCCAGGATTGGTGTGGCTGAGCTTGACGGCATGACAGACAGCGGTGTGGCCGGAGGGCCCTTGCGCTGGGTGCACAAGTTCTCGAGGGCGGGAGAATCTGCAGTGAGGGGTGGCTGCGGGCCACGATGTCTCGTTCAACACGGTGTGGAGGAGCTCCCATGCCTGCAGCAGTGGGACATTGCAGTGAGTAGGGACACGGGTGACGGAATCTCCGATTCGACGGCGTACTCGTCAGTGAGGTTAACGGGAGGGCAGTGATTTTAAGGGGAGGGCGAGCGAGGGTTGAGATGGAGCGGTGGGAGGATGGAGGAAGCGGTTGCTGGCACTACCGCTACCATGGAGGAGAGACGATGGGACGCGCACGCGCGTAATTTTTTCGTGCCTTGCAGAACGTTGTTTAGCATCCCTGCTGGAGACGCTCCATGGGACTTCTTCTGTCAGTTTGTGCTAGCTGTATGCTGCTGGCCTGCTACTTAGCTGTGCACTATTATTCCTGGTTAGCCGGCATAACGGTCGCTAGCCTGCTAATTTAGCTGCACACTTCCTCTATACTTTGCACTACTCTAGTTTGTACAAACACGACCAGACGAGTAAGGGCTATTGAACACTTTGCAAAGCAGTTTCTTTGGCAGTTAAAATTGTTGCACTCAATGAAGAACTCAGAAAGACACAACAGACCTGTTTTTGTGTGTTTGATGCCTAACCCTTTTAGGGATGAAAATGGAGTGGTAACGGAGGGAACTAGTGCTTTCACATTTGCTTTCATTTTTTTTTTGCAGAAACAGAAACGAATACAGGAACCACGTAAACAAATACAACAAGAAATAAGTACCGAAAACAAAACTGGACTGAATACAACGCGGACACAGATGGAAGCAAGTGTACAGCGGAACCAAAAAGCCCCTTGAACCTTAAGAAAAGCACAAATATGTGAAATAGATGGAATCGATCCAAAACTACAAGGGAATCAACTCTTATTGCCGTAAAAGAAAGGAAACCAACAAAATATTGAACTTTGCGTACACAAAAACTTGGCATCAAACAACCAAAAACATTGACATATTAGTGCAGCTCAAACCACGATAGTGCTCCGGTGACATACTCACTGGTAGACTAGAACACAACAGTAAATTGGGACACACATGGGCCATTGTGCTCATTGTGTGTTTGTTGGTCTATAAAACAGCCATATGCCCATATTTAAAACGGAAAGTTCCGTATCCACGGATTTCCGTTTCCATGCTTCTTCCAGCAGAAAATGCCGTTCCATTTTTGTTTTTGTTTACGGATAAAAATTTATCCTTCCATTTTCATTTTTGTTTTTTCTCTCCTGGAGAAACGGAAAGTTTTCACTCCGCTTTCATCCCTACCTGTAAACTTTTGCGACGAAGAGTGTTCATTGTAATAGATTCGTATATCTGCACAACACTTGATGCGGTCAACCAGAGAACGAAATGCATTGGACAGTTAAACAATTATACGCTGGGCCTATAAGCTCAGTACACTGATCGCAACTGCCGGCCATGCCATGATCTGCTGGAGGAGGCTTAGGGCTTAGGCAAGTGCGGCTATTTAGTAGAGGACTGGTTGAGTGGTCCGGTTGGGGTCAAACAGTTTGTGGTTTTAATTGCCCCTAAGACCTAGCGAGCTGAACCATCAAACCTAATATCAGCTTAATGAGGGGAGGGCCAGAGGATTAACTCCACCTGCTTCCATCCATTAGTTTGTCTGTACACTAATCTAAATGAAGTTTAATCGGGACCAAAGGTAATAACGTTTGATTGGGGCTAATGTTGGGTTCCCTAAGAGTAGCTGTTTGGAGCCAATTAATATCAAATGATTTAATTCTTTCATCGTGCGTGCTTTAATTTTTGTTCCATATTCAAAGGATTGGATGTTGCCTAATCTTTGTCCAATGCTGCTGTTTTATTTGCAGTCATGATGCTGTTCCTGGACGGTTGCCTTGGCCAAGTGACATATTCTGCTGTAAACTGTAGTGTTCTGTCGTATGGCCCTTGCGCTTTCATTCATGGTCTTTGTGGCTTTCGTGGTCTCTGTTTGTGGTATGGCCGTTGCGGCTTTCGTGGTCTCTGTTTGGGGGAGATTTCCAGCACTTATCATGCACCACATTATGCACTTTTTGAAGCCCTACTTATTATCTTGGATCTTATGTATTAAGGCCCTGTTCGGATATCCACCAGATCCGTGGAATTAGAAGAGTTGTGGAGCACCTAATTTGCAGCTCCAGTATTTTAGCCTACAACTCCGCCGGCTCCGCGGAGCCGAGTCTGGGAGCGGAGGGACTCTGAACACCCCCTAAATATATTACTCCATCAGCCATTATGTTTTAGAGAAAAATTCACTCGTGGTCACTAAACTTGTCGCTGAATTCACTTTGCTAACTGATTCCTAAAATACTGTCAGCGAATTGTCTTGAAGTGGCTCACATGTTAAGTGGTCACATATATGGTCACTTATGAATTGATATATGTAGCGCTTGCTGTACTGTGTTAGTAAAAAAAAGCATTTGGTTGACGGGTCCAACCGCCACATGGGCGACAATGTGGCCTGACATTCTGAAAAAGGATCTGAGCCCTAGAGAAATAATAGCATTCGGTTGGCCGGTTCAACCGCCACATGGGCGACAATGCCCATGTGGCCTAACATTCTGAAAAAAAAGACCTGAGCCCTAGAGAAATAATTTTGATATATGTAGTGCTTGCAGGCGTCACGTTTGGTTGGGCCAGTCCCACCACCAAATTGTATCTCATAATTTGTGGTTTTTTGATGACTATAAAGCTTGATTTATATACCCCCTAAAAAAATACCTACATCGTTGAGAACTTAAAAATTGTTGGTTCCAGTTCGTGGTTCAGTGGTGGACGTTTAATCCCGGTGTAGATGAGATGACGGACATTGATTTTGTGCTTGTTTTATTGAGAAATTCAAAGAATTAGCTTTTGAAAAGATATAGTACATAAAAAAGAGACGCAATAATAAGATCTTAAAAAAGATAAGGTTTCTTGGGCTGTGCTACCCGTCGGCATGTGGATCTTTTTAAGAGATCCACTACCTCGACAATCGTTAGATCTAGCGCTATTAAAACTCAGCTTCGTCCTCACTATTGCAACAAAGACGGTGTCGTCCTCACTATTGCAACAAAGACGGTTGTTATGGTTTTGTCACGTCAGATATCCTTGTAAAAGGACTAAGTCTGGAGGCCATCACAACTAGGTAAAAAGTTACCCAAGTAAGGCCCCTCACAGTGAAGGCAAAGACTTACTTCCTGTTTGATTGATATTGACGATGATCTCGATTACAAGGATTCACTGACCTAGCTTTCGAGAGATTGGCTTCCCTTTATATAATAGGTTGAGTGCCTAGGTTTACAAAATATTTCGAGTCGTACCGTGTACCCGTATCCTACTCTAATTCCTATCCATCTTGCTTCGAAGTTAGGAAATTCTACACGTGGCCTTGGCCTTCTTCACAAGCCGGCCCGCAAGGCTCTTCCTTAGCCCGACCTTTGGTCGGGTCTCGCTATGGGCCTTCAGTCCTTTCCTTGTCACATCACCATGACCCGAAAAATAGGGTGACACGTAGTGCCTCTGGGCACTTCGCTGTCATACCCTGAGCGAGGTCTAGGTCGTGGGTAATCTATCATCTATCATTCTTAAGAAGTTGCTCCCCACTATAGCAATTCCCCCTACATGCGCACTGTCCACATCAGCATGATGCTACATCAATGGTCTCTCAACATGCAACCTCCACATCACCGGTCCACTCAGATCAGCAATTCTACACATGCATAACGCATACCACGTCGTCACCTTGGTGCTCTCCATTACCAGCGACAACGAGCATATACCGAACGACCAACCGTCTCTCGGTTTTCAGCCGAAAAGCCACGGACCCTTCTGTACCCCGAAAGAAAATAAATCAATCGACCACCATCTCCGCCAGAAAAAAGAACATCAATTTCTCCTCGATGACTGGGAGCCGATCTCTGCGTCTTCCCCGGCACCCGTTTTGTTTGTCGAGACGACTCCCCTGGAGCAGCAGTCCTTTTACCTCCCGTCTCTATCTCTACCTGTCATATCATTTGCCATGTTTACATGGGTGCCATCATATCTTCTGATCCTTTTTGGCTCATGGTCAGTAAAGGACGTTTTTTCTATGCATTTAGTTGTTGCATGCCATGCCTTAAGTCTCTATGATATGTTCCTGTAGAATGTTGTTTGATAGCTCTAAACATTGCAACCTGATGTTATTTCTGCAAAGTCTGAAACTGTTATTATTTGCAATCTTGCCATGTCTTTTTGAGCATGTTCTAGTGATTTATGGAGATAGCTCAGTGTTCATATTTTGTTATGCTTTACCTGTAAATGATGTCCATGCCTTTTGTTCTCATGTTGGGTTGCTGTAGCATGTTGTTTTGATGCTTGCAAGATGCCTAGTTGCTGTTTTGGACAGCTTGTCCTTCAAACTTGTAAGCGTGTATGTGTTGAACCGTTGCTCCGTTTTGAGTGTGCTCTATATGAAACTTGCTTGATTTTGCATGTAGCTTCATATTATCATGTTGCATCCATGTTTTGAGAGTGTTTGCTTGATGTTTGTACGCATTTTGCTTCAATGCCATGTTTGACTTGTTTTTCTCATATCTTCTAGGCCGTAGCTCCGAATTAAATGAACTTTATATGCAACTTGACTAGAATATCGTGTAGATCATATTGGTGCATCTTAACTTGCTGTTTAACAACTTGAACATAAGGTTTATTCAGATCTGGACCAATTTCTAAATTTGCATATGAGGGCTTACCGGAATTGTTATATGTTGTTTCCGGCCTCATTTAAACTTGCCTTGATGTGTTGCTCTTGTTTGCATCATCTCTTGCCATGAGTACCTTCATGTAGCCTTGTCATGCATCATACTTGGTTGAGCATCATGCCTTGTTCATGTGTTGTGTGTTTACCTTGTTGTTTGCTTCTTTCCGGTTGTGCTCCTTCTCGTTAGTTCCTGTTTCGTTGCGATCATGAGGATTCGTTCGTCTATGCTTGGTTCGTCTTCGTGGCTTCATCTTCTTCATGGACTCGTTGTTCTTCCTTGCGGGATTTCAGGCAAGATGACCGTTACCCTGGATCTCACTACTATCATTGCTATGCTAGTTGCTTCGTTCTATCGCTATGCTGCGCTACCTATCACTTGTTCTTCAAGCTTCCCAAATTGCCATGAACCTCTAACCTTTGTCACCCTTCCTAGCAAACCGTTGCTTGGCTATGTTACTGCTTTTGCTCAGCCCCTCTTATAGCATTGTTAGTTGCAGGTGAAGTTGAAGATTGATCAATGGTGGACAGGATTATGTTGGGATATCACAATATCTCTTATTTAATTAATGCATCTATATACTTGGTAAAGGGTGGAAGACTCGGCCTTATGCCTGGTGTTTTGTTCCACTCTTGTTTCCGTCATATCGGTATTATGTTCCCGGATTTTGCGTCCCTAACGCGGTTGGGTGATTTATGGGACCCCCTTGACAGTTCGCTTTGAATAAAACTCCTCCAGCAAGGCCTAACCTTGGTTTTACCATTTGCCTCACCACCACCTACTTTTCCCTTGGGAGTCTCTCTCTCGAGGGTCATCTTTATTTTAGCCCCCCGGGCCAGTGCTTCTCTAAGTGCTGGTCTGAACTGGGCAGACCGCGGGGCCCCTTGGGGCAACTCGAGGGCTGGTTTTACTTGTAGGCTGACCTATCCGGTGTTGCCCTGAGAATGAGATATGTGCAGCTCCTATCGGGATTGTCGGCACATCAGGCAGCTTTGCTGGTCTTATTTTACCATTGTCGAAATGGCTTGTAAACCGGGATTCCGAGTCTGATCGGGTCTTCCTGGGAGAAGGAATATCCTTCGTTGATCGCGAAAGCTTATCATGGGCTAAGTTGGGACACCCCTACAGGGTATAAACTTTCAAAAGCCGTGCCCGCGGTTATGCGGCAGATGGGAATTTGTTAATGTCCGGTTGTAGATAACTTGACACCAGATCTGGATTGAAATGCATCAACCGCGTGTGTAGCCGTCATGGTCTATTTTCGGTGGAGTTCGAGAAGTGAACATGGTTTTGGGTTATGTTTGACGTAAGTAGGAGTTCAGGATCACTTCTTGATCATTGCTAGCTTCATGACCGTTCCATTTGCTCTCTTCTCGCTCTTATTTGCGTATGTTAGCCACCATATATGCTTAGTCGCTGCTGCAACCTCACCACTTTACCCCTTCCTTACCCTTTAAGCTTTGCTAGTCTCGATACCCATGGTAATGGGATTGCTGAGTCCTCATGGCTCACAGATTACTACAACAACAGTTGCAGGTACAGGTTATGCGATGATCTTGACACGAGAGCGATGTTTGCTTGTTTTGGAGTTCTTCTTCTGCTTCTTATTCGATCAGGGGATAGGTTCCAGGTCCTGGGCTAGCAGGGTGGATGTCGTTTGAGTTTCTGTGTGTGTTTCATCCGTAGTCGGATGGTGCTCTTATGTAAGGTGATGTTGTATTCGTGTGGCATTGTATGCTTTTTGTATGTATCTCCATCTATTATGTATTGTTGATGTAATGATATCCACCTTGCAAAAGCGTTTCAATATGCGGTTCTATCCTTGGTGGGACCTTCGAGTCTCTTTAGGATAGTATCGCATATTGGGCGTGACAGTATCCTTCTGAAAGATTAGATAAGTTTTCACTGTGCCCTATGGTGCTATGCAATTGTATCAATCATATCATTTAAATATGCATACCATGGATTCCTTCATTGTTTTTGAAAAACTTGTCATTTTCAGTCAAAAATGCGTATGTGCATGTTTGTGAACCCTTCCTATTTTCCCTCACATTGTTTTTTTCCAGGAGTGGTCATGGCTCATAGTTCGGAAGAGCAGTTTGGGTCCGAGGAAGAAATTCCTCAACTACCGCGTGTGGCTGAAAGAGCAAAGTCGGCTGAAAGAAAAGCAATTAAGCCGTCAAAGGTGCCGAAGAAGAAATTTGAGTCATAACTTGATAAAGAAGAAGATGATATCACTTCGGCTCACAGTCAGCCCGGGGATGAGCAAATCACTGATTCCAAGACCCTGTTCTCTGATGGGAATCCGAAGAAGAGTGGTCGCGGTAGAGAGAGGAACACCGCGGCTGAGATGTCTAATCCCGAAACTTACAAAACTCCACCTGGAGTTGAAACTGCCACCAAAAGATAACAAGTTGCAGAAGATTCGCTGTCATTGGGCGAAGAAGTGGTTCAACTATGAAAAAGTCTGAAGGAAATATCAGATATTGTTCGCATTCACTCCACCCTGGAATGACTGTTTTGCAGAGGGCTGCCTAGGTCAAGATGATGAAAAAGTTAGGCCAGCTCCTCCTGCTAATGCTCATGCTAATTCATTGAAGACAACTGCTGATTTTCCCGAGGAAGTGGAAAAGAGAGCAAAGGCCAAGGCCAACCGTGAAGCTAAGGCCTCGAAGAAAAATTAGGTAGAACAAAGAAATTCCGAGTTAACCCAGCGAGTCATGCAAGAGAAGAAGGAACGGGTTTCCGCCCAAAAGAAAAGAAGAAGAGGAACTCTGTTTCTTGTCGAGCTTCGAGAAAGAAATCAGTTGCCAAAAAAAATCAAAGAAGGCATGATCTGCCTCATCTGATGATTCTTCTGACGATAATGTTTCCAAAGAGATTCTTATGGATGATCAACGGGCTCTTCTGAACAAGCCGTATCAAACACCCTCTCCAGCAAAAGTTTCACCTCCATTGAGATCATCACCAATGCTTGCTACCATGGCATCAGATAAACCACGGGTTTCTGTTACCCACGGCAAAGAGAAAGTTGTTGCTTGATGAAAAAGTTGTTGCTGCTGCCTGATACGTCTCCGTCGTATCTATAATTTTTGATTGTTCCATGCCAATATTATTAAACTTTTATGTACTTTTGGCAACATTTTATACTATGTTTGGGACTAACATATTGATCCAGTGCCCAGTGTCAGTTCCTGTTTGTTGCATGTTTTATATTTCGCAGAAACCCAATATCAAACGAAGTCCAAGCGGGATAAAAACGGACGGAGAATTATCTTGGAATATTTGTGATTTTTGGAGGAAGAATCAACGCGAGACGGTGCCCGAGGTGGCCACGAGGGTGGCCCACGCCACCACTTTAAGTGGGCGCACCCCTAGCCCTCGTGGGCCCCTCGTAAGGCGGTTGCTGCTCTTCTTTGGCCGCAAGAAAGCTAATTTTTGGAAAAATATCTGGGCGAAGGTTTCAATCCAATCGGAGTTACGGATCTCCGGATATAAAAGAAACGGTTCCAGGGCAGAATCTGAGAACGCAGAAACAAAAAGAGACAGAGAGATATAGCCAATATCGAAGGGGCTCTCGCCTCTCCTACGCCAGGGGAGCCAAGGACCAGAGGGGAAACCCTTCTCCCATCTAGGAATAAGAAGGGGGCTCTCTCCCCCTTGCTTTTGGTGGCGCCTGAGCGCTGCCGGGGGCCATCATCATCATCGCGATCTTCAGCAACACCTCTGCCATCTTCACCAACATCTCCATCACCTTCCCCATCTATATTCAGCGGTCCACTCTTTTGCAGCCCGTTGTACCTCTACTTGAACATGGTGCTTTATGCTTCATATTATTATCCAATGGTGTGTTGCCATCCTATGATGTCTGAGTAGATTTTCTTTGTCCTACCGGTGATTGATGAATTGCTATGGTTGGTTTAATTTGCTTGTGCTTATGTTTCTATCATATTGTGCCCTCCGTGTCGCGCAAGCGTGAGGGATTCCCGTTGTAGGGTGTTGCAATACGTTCATGATTCGCTTATAGTGGGTTGCTTGAGTGACAGAAGCATAAACCCAAGTAAGGGGTTGTGGCGTATGGGATAAAGGGGACTTGATACTTTAATGCAATGGTTGGGTTTTACCTTAATGATCTTTAGTAGTTGCGGATGCTTGCTAGAGTTCCAATCATAAGTGCATATGATCCAAGTAGAGAAAGTATGTTAGCTTATGCCTCTCCACATAAAACTTGCTATTGGTCTAGTAAGATAGTCAATTGCTTAGGGACAATTTCACAACTCCTACCACCACTTTTCCACACTCGCTATATTTACTTTATTGCTTCTTTATCTAAACATCCCCTACTTTATATTTACATGCTCTTTATTATCTTGCAAACCTATCCAACAACACCTACAATGTACTTCTAGTTTCATACTTGTTCTAGGTAAAGCGAACACTAAGCGTGCGTAGAGTTGTATCGGTGGCAGATAGGACTTGAGAGAATATTTGTTCTACCTTTAGCTCCTCGTTGGGTTTGACACTCTTACTTATCGAAAGAGGCTACAATTATCCCCTACACTTGTGGGTTACTAAGACCTTTTTCTGGCGCCGTTGCCGGGGAGTCATAGCGTGGGGTGAATATTCTCATGTGTGCTTGTTTGCTTTATCACTAAGTAATTCTTATTTGATGTTCTAAGTTGTTCTCTATCTTTAGCTATGGATATGGAACACAAAATACCAAAAAAATTAGGTGTACTTGCTACTCATGGAGATGGGGAACCTCCTAAAACCCCTCGATGCTCATTATGTGAAAGATATTATGTACTACTTTGATAATCCTGAGAAACCCCATTCAATTATGTTATGGGAGACACGTTGGATCAACGTGAATACTTTAGGGATTATCGGTTGACACAAAAAGGGAAACTATTATGGGATCAAATTTATATGTTATATTGGTATGCTAGGCAACTATGCTTGAGATATGATTATACTTGTTGCTCTAGGAAGAAGGCTCCACACCTTCCCTTTTCTTGCAAATTTAATGATAATAAAACCTTGGCTTCTTATGCTAATAGTATATATGATTACTATGATGTGTAACAAATAGAAGAATTTGTTGCTTTTATGGGTGCTTATGAGATTGAATCTATGTTTAAAACGTTTGAAGATTTTGATGATTCAGTTTGTAGACCTAAAATTTTGCTACACTTAAATATTGCTATGAGAATTATGAATTCAATTCCGAAATTGATGCATTTATTGAGAAAGTCTCCGCTATCCAAGAAGATACTAATATTTTGCAGGACTCTGTGGAAGAAGAAATTGATGAAACTGTGAGCTCATTGGATGAAAAAGATGATGAGGAGAGTGAAGAACAAAAGGAGGAAGAGCGGATTAGCTACCCGTGCCCACCTTCCAATGAGAGAAACTCTTCAACTCATACATTGTTTAATTCCCCTTTGTGCTTACCGAAGGATGATTGCTATGATGATTGTTATGATCCCGTTGATTCTCTTGAAATATACCTTTTTGATGATGCTTGCTATGCTTGTGGCCAAGATGCCAGTATGAATTATGCTTATGGAGATGAACTTGCTATAGTTCCTTATGTTAAACATGAAATTGTTGCTATTGCACCCACGCATGATAGTCCTATTATCTTTTTTAATTCTCCAAATTGCACTATATCGGAGAAGTTTCTGCTTATTAAGGATTATATTGATGGGTTGCGTTTTACTACTACACATGATGATTTTGATAGATATAATATGCATGTGCTTGCTGCTCCTACTTGCAATTATTATGATAGAGGAACTATATCTCCACCTCTCTATGTTTCCAATATGATAAAATTGAAAGAAACTGCTTATACTATGCATTGGCCTTTACTTGGTGTGCATGAATTGTTCTTTTATGACATGCCGATGCATAGGAAGAGAGTTAGAATTCTTTGTTGCTTGATATATGTTACTTTGTGCTCACTACTAAATTACAAATTGTTGTTAATTAAAATTGGCTTTGATATACCTTGGGATCCGGGTGGATCC
The DNA here is from genome assembly GCF_018294505.1 of Triticum aestivum. Taxonomy (NCBI): domain Eukaryota; kingdom Viridiplantae; phylum Streptophyta; class Magnoliopsida; order Poales; family Poaceae; genus Triticum; species Triticum aestivum. The sequence continues at coordinate 186,799,441 of NC_057801.1, forward strand.
ATTACTTGAGCACTATATGCCTAGCTTAATGGCTTTAAAGAAAGCGCTGCCAATGAGACAACCGAAAGTTTTAGAGAGTCATTTATTTCTGTTGTGTTCTTTCATATAGTCTAAAAAAAGGGGGAACCCAAAACTTTTTCAAAAAGGAAAGTGAAAGTGAGAGAGACAAGCATTGTTGAAGTGGGAGAACTCCTTGAACTTTGTTCATGCTCACGGAAACTTTGTGAATCTTAATACAGAAACTTTTAATCAAAAATAATTATCTCCTTGTAAAATTCCATTGTATTATAAAAATAATGTGCCAAGGTTTTCCTTTAGGATGTTTACAATGCTTGTTGGTTTGTGCGGTGCAGGATAGAAACTTTGGCTGCAGTGAGCGATTTTACATTTTTCTCCTGGAACGTCAAATGGTTCTGATTCTTTTTGCACTCTCTTTCTGTACAAATTTTTTCCTTTTCCTAATTTTGGTATAATTGTTGGGGTAAAATAAGTATGGTGAGTGTTCAGATTGCTACAGACTGTTCTGTTTTTGACAGATTCTGTTTTTGATGCATAGTTTGCTTGTTTTGATGAAACTATCAATGCCTATCAGTGGATTAAGCCATGGAAAAGCTATATTACAGTGGACACAATGCAAAAACAAAATTTGAATTGGTTTGCAACAGTACTTATAGTAGTGATTTGCTTTATTATACTAACGGATCTTACCGAGTTTTCTGTTGAAGTTTTGTGCGGATGAAGTGTTTGATCGAGGAGGTCTCGATATGAGGAAAAGGAAGAGAGGAAAGAGCTCAAGCTTGGGGATGCCCAAGGCACCCCAAGTAAATATCCAAGGAGACTCAAGCGTCTAAGCTTGGGGATGCCTCGGAAGGCATCCCCTCTTTCTTCAACAAGTATCGGTATGTTTTCGGATTCGCTTCGTTCATGTGATATGTGCAAATCTTGGAGCGTCTTTTGCATTTAGTTTTCACTTTTATTTTATGCACCATGCTGGTATGATATAGTCCTTTGTTGATTTCTAGAATGCTCATTGCACCTCACTTAAATCTTTTGAGTATGGCTTTATAGAATGCTTCATGTGCTTCACTTATATCATTTGAAGTTTGGATTGTGTGTTTCTCTTCACATAGAAAACCGCCATTTGTCGAATGCTCTTTTGCTTCACTTATATTTGTTAGAGCATGGGCATATCTTTTGTAGAAAGAATTAAACTCTCTTGCTTCACTTATATCTATTTAGAGAGATGACAGGAATTGGTCATTCACATGGTTAGTTACAAAATCCTACATAAACTTGTAGATCACTGAATATGATATGTTTGATTCCTTGCAATAGTTTTGTGATATCGAGATGATAATATGTGGGAGGTTCTAGTAGATGGTTTTGTTTAGTAAGGATATTTGTGTGAAGGTTTGTGATTCCCGTAGCATGCACGTATGGTAAAAGTTGTGAAGGAAATATGCCCTAGAGGCAATAATAAAGTTATTATTTATTTCCTTATATCATGATAAATGTTTATTATTCATGCTAGAATTGTATTAACCGGAAACATAATACATGTGTGAATACATAGACAAACAGAGTGTCACTAGTATGCCTCTACTTGACTAGCTCGTTAATCAAAGATGGTTATGTTTCCTGACCATGAACAATGAGTTGTTATTTGATTAACGAGGTCACATCATTAGTTGAATGATCTGATTGACATGACCCATTCCATTAGCTTAGCACCTGATCGTTTAGTATATTGCTATTGCTTTCTTCATGACTTATACATGTTCCTATGACTATGAGATTATGCAACTCCCGTTTGCCGGAGGAACACTTTGGGTGCTACCAAACGTCACAACGTAACTGGGTGATTATAAAGGAGCATTACAGGTGTCTCCAAAGGTAGATGTTGGGTTGGCGTATTTCGAGATTAGGATTTGTCACTCCGATTGTCGGAGAGGTATCTCTGGGCCCTCTCGGTAATGCACATCACATAAGCCTTGCAAGCACTGCAACTAATATGTTAGTTGTGAGATGATGTATTACGGAACGAGTAAAGAGACTTGCCGGTAACGAGATTGAACTAGGTATTGGATACCGACGATCAAATTTCGGGCAAGTAACATACCGATGACAAAGGGAACAACGTATGTCGTTATGCGGTCTGACCGATAAAGATCTTCATAGAATATGTAGGAGCCAATATGGGCATCCAGGTCCCGCTATTGGTTATTGACCGGAAACGTGTCTTGGTCATGTCTACATTGTTCTCGAACCCGTAGGGTCCGCACGCTTAAGGTTTCGATGACAGTTATATTATGAGTTTATGAGTTTTGATGTACCGAAGGAGTTCGGAGTCCCGGATGAGATCGGGGACATGACGAGGAGTCTCGAAATGGTCGAGACGTAAAGATCGATATATTGGACGACTATATTCGGAGTTCGGAAAGGTTCCGAGTGATTCGGGTATTTTCCGGAGTACCGGGGGGTTACGGGAATACGGGGAAGAGTATTGGGCCTTGATGGGCTTTAGTGGGAAGAGGAGAAAAAGGCTGCGCCCCCCTCCCCTCTAGTCCGAATTGGACTAGGGAAAAGGGGGCCGGCCACCTCTCCTTCTCCTCCTATTCCTTCTCCCCTCCTCCCCTCTTGGTGGACTCCTACTAGGACTTGGAGTCCTAGTAGGACTCCCTATCCTGGCCGCACCTTTGCCTTGGCCGGCCTCCTCCTCCTCTATCCTTTATATACAGGGGCAGGGGCACCTCTAAACACACAAGTTGACACAAGTTGATCCACGTGATCGATTCCTTAGCCGTGTGCGGTGCCCCCTGCCACCATATTCCTCGATAATACTGTAGCGGAGTTTAGGCGAAGCCCTGCTGCTGTAGTTCATCAAGATCGTCACCACGCCGTCGTGCTGACGGAACTCATCCCCGACACTTTGCTGGATCGGAGTCCGGGGATCGTCATCGAGCTGAACGTGTGCTCGAACTCGGAGGTGCCGTAGTTTCGGTGCTTGATCGGTTGGATCGAGAAGACGTACGACTACTTCCTCTACGTCGTGTCATCGCTTCCGCAGTCGGTCTGCGTTGAGTACGTAGACAACACTCTCTTCTCGTTGCTATGCATCACATGATCCTGTGTGCGCGTAGGAAATTTTTTGAAATTTCCACGAAACCCAACAGTGGCATCCGAGCCTAGGTTATTGATGTTGATGTTATATGCACGAGTAGAACACAAGTAAGTTGTGGACGATACAAGTCATACTGCCTACCAGCATGTCATACTTTGGTTCGGCGGTATTGTTGGACGAGACGACCCGGACCAACCTTACGCGTACGCTTACGCGAGACCGGTTCCCTCGACGTGCTTTGCACAGAGATGGCTTGCGGGCGACTGCCTCTCCAACTTTAGTTGAACCAAGTATGGCTACGCCCGGTCCTTGCGAAGGTTAAAACGGAGTCTATTTGACAAACTATCGTTGTGGTTTTGATGCGTAGGTGAGATTGGTTCTTACTTAAGCCCGTAGCAGCCACGTAAAACATGCAACAACAAAGTAGAGGACGTCTAACTTGTTTTTGCAGGGCATGTTGTGATGTGATATGGTCAAGGCATGATGCTGAATTTTATTGTATGAGATGATCATGTTTTGTAACCAAGTTATCGGCAACTGGCAGGAGCCATATGGTTGTCGCTTTATTGTATGCAATGCAATCGCGATGTAATGCTTTACTTTATTACTAAACGGTAGTGATAGTCGTGGAAGCATAAAATTGGCGAGACAACAACGATGCTACGATGGAGATCAAGGTATCGCGCCGGTGACGATGGTGATCATGACGGTGCTTCGGAGATGGAGATCACAAGCACAAGATGATGATGACCATATCATATCACTTATATTGATTGCATGTGATGTTTATCTTTTTATGCATCTTATCTTGCTTTGATTGACGGTAGCATTATAAGATGATCTCTCACTAAATTATCAAGAAGTGTTCTCCCTGAGTATGCACCGTTGCGAAAGTTCTTCGTGCTGAGACACCACGTGATGATCGGGTGTGATAGGCTCTACGTTCAAATACAACGGGTGCAAAACAGTTGCGCACGCAGAATACTCAGGTTAAACTTGACGAGCCTAGCATATGCAGATATGGCCTCGGAACACGGAGACCGAAAGGTCGAGCGTGAATCATATAGTAGATATGATCAACATAATGATGTTCACCGATGAAACTACTCCATCTCACGTGATGATCGGACATGGTTTAGTTGATTTGGATCACGTGATCACTTAGAGGATTAGAGGGATGTCTATCTAAGTGGGAGTTCTTAAGTAATATGATTAAATTGAACTTAAATTTATCATGAACTTAGTCCTGGTAGTATTTTGCAAATCATGTTGTAGATCAATAGCTCGCGTTGTTGTTTCCCTGTGTTTATTTTGATATGTTCCTAGAGAAAATTGTGTTGAAAAATGTTAGTAGCAATGTTGCGGATTTGATCCGTGATCTGAGGTTAAATCCTCATTGCTGCACAGAAGAATTATGTCCTTAATGCACCGCTAGGTGACAGACCTATTGCAGGAGCAGATGCAGAAGTTATGAACGTCTGGCTAGCTCAATATGATGACTACTTGATAGTTTAGTGCACCATGCTTAACGGCTTAGAATCGGGACTTCAAAGACGTTTTGAAACGTCATGGACCATATGAGATGTTCCAGGAATTGAAGTTAATATTTCAAGCAAATACCCGAGTTGAGAGATATGAAGTCTCCAACAAGTTCTATAGCTAAAAGATGGAGGAGAATCGCTCAACTAGTGAGCATGTGCTCAGATTGTCTGGGTACTTCAATCGCTTGAATCAAGTGGGAGTTAATCTTCCAGATAAGATAGTGATTGACAGAATTCTCTAGTCACCATCACCAAGTTAGTAGAACTTCGTGATGAACTATAGTATGCAAGGGATGATGAAAATGATTCCCGAGCTCTTCGTGATGTTGAAATCAACGAAGGTAGAAATCAAGAAAGAGCATCAAGTGTTGATGGTTGACAAGATCACTAGTTTCAAGAAAAGGGCAAAGGGAAAGAAAGGGGAACTTCAAGTAGATTGACAAGCAAGTTGTCACTCCCACGAAGAAGCCCAAAGCTGAACCTAAGCCTGAAACTGAGTGCTTACACTGCAAAGGAAATGGTCACTGGAAGCGGAACTACCCTAAATATTTGGTGGATAAGAAGGATGACAAAGTGAAAAAGGGTATATTTGATATACAGGTGTTTGATGTGTGCTTTACTAGTGTTTATAGCAACCCTCGGTATTTGGTACTGGTTCAGTTGCTAAGAGTAGTAACTCGAAACGGGAGTTGCAGAATAAACAGAAACTAGTTAAGGGTGAAGTGATGATGTGTGTTGAAAGTAGTTTCAAGATTGATATGATCATCATCGCACACTCCCTATTCTTTCGGGATTAGTGTTGAACCTAAATAAATGTTATTTGGTGTTTGCGTTGAGCATGAATATGATTTGATCATGTTTATTGCAATACGGTTATTCATTTAAGTAAGAGAATAAACTGTTGTTCTATTTACATGAATAAAACCTTATATGGTTACACACCCAATGAAAATGGTTCATTGGATCTCGATCGTAGTGATACACATATTCATAATATTGATGCCAAAAGATGCAAAATTAATAATGATAGTGCAACTTATTTGTGGCACTGCCGTTTGGGTCATATCAGTGTAAAGCGCATGAAGAAACTCCATAAAGATGGATTTTCGGAATCACTTGGTTATGAATCATTTGATGCTTGCGAACCGTGCCTTTTGGGCAAGATGACTAAAACTCCGTTCTTCGGAACAATGGAACGAGTTACTGACTTGTTGGAAATAATACATACCGATGTATACGATCCAATGAGTGCTGTTGCTCGTGGCAAGCATCGTTGTTTTCTTACCTTCACAAGATGATTTGAGCAGATATGGGTATATCTACTTGATGAAACATAAGTCTGAAATAGTTGAAAGGTTCAAAGAATTTCAGAGTGAAGTGGAAAAATCATCGTAACAAGAAAATAAAGTTTCTGCGATCTGATCGCGGAGACAACCCCTTCCTTACCCTTTAAGCTTTGCTAGTCTCGATACCCATGGTAATGGGATTGCTGAGTCCTCATGGCTCACAGATTACTACAACAACAGTTGCAGGTACAGGTTATGCGATGATCTTGACACGAGAGCGATGTTTGCTTGTTTTGGAGTTCTTCTTCTGCTTCTTATTCGATCAGGGGATAGGTTCCAGGTCCTGGGCTAGCAGGGTGGATGTCGTTTGAGTTTCTGTGTGTGTTTCATCCGTAGTCGGATGGTGCTCTTATGTAAGGTGATGTTGTATTCGTGTGGCATTGTATGCTTTTTGTATGTATCTCCATCTATTATGTATTGTTGATGTAATGATATCCACCTTGCAAAAGCGTTTCAATATGCGGTTCTATCCTTGGTGGGACCTTCGAGTCTCTTTAGGATAGTATCACATATTGGGCGTGACAGTATCCTTCTGAAAGATTAGATAAGTTTTCACTGTGCCCTATGGTGCTATGCAATTGTATCAATCATATCATTTAAATATGCATACCATGGATTCCTTCATTGTTTTTGAAAAACTTGTCATTTTCAGTCAAAAATGCGTATGTGCATGTTTGTGAACCCTTCCTATTTTCCCTCACATTGTTTTTTTCCAGGAGTGGTCATGGCTCATAGTTCGGAAGAGCAGTTTGGGTCCGAGGAAGAAATTCCTCAACTACCGCGTGTGGCTGAAAGAGCAAAGTCGGCTGAAAGAAAAGCAATTAAGCCGTCAAAGGTGCCGAAGAAGAAATTTGAGTCATAACTTGATAAAGAAGAAGATGATATCACTTCGGCTCACAGTCAGCCCGGGGATGAGCAAATCACTGATTCCAAGACCCTGTTCTCTGATGGGAATCCGAAGAAGAGTGGTCGCGGTAGAGAGAGGAACACCGCGGCTGAGATGTCTAATCCCGAAACTTACAAAACTCCACCTGGAGTTGAAACTGCCACCAAAAGATAACAAGTTGCAGAAGATTCGCTGTCATTGGGCGAAGAAGTGGTTCAACTATGAAAAAGTCTGAAGGAAATATCAGATATTGTTCGCATTCACTCCACCCTGGAATGACTGTTTTGCAGAGGGCTGCCTAGGTCAAGATGATGAAAAAGTTAGGCCAGCTCCTCCTGCTAATGCTCATGCTAATTCATTGAAGACAACTGCTGATTTTCCCGAGGAAGTGGAAAAGAGAGCAAAGGCCAAGGCCAACCGTGAAGCTAAGGCCTCGAAGAAAAAATTAGGTAGAACAAAGAAATTCCGAGTTAACCCAGCGAGTCATGCAAGAGAAGAAGGAACGGGTTTCCGCCCAAAAAGAAAAGAAGAAGAGGAACTCTGTTTCTTGTCGAGCTTCGAGAAAGAAATCAGTTGCCAAAAAAAATCAAAGAAGGCATGATCTGCCTCATCTGATGATTCTTCTGACGATAATGTTTCCAAAGAGATTCTTATGGATGATCAACGGGCTCTTCTGAACAAGCCGTATCAAACACCCTCTCCAGCAAAAGTTTCACCTCCATTGAGATCATCACCAATGCTTGCTACCATGGCATCAGATAAACCACCGGGTTCTGTTACCCACGGCAAAGAGAAAGTTGTTGCTTGATGAAAAAGTTGTTGCTGCTGCCTGATACGTCTCCGTCGTATCTATAATTTTTGATTGTTCCATGCCAATATTATTAAACTTTTATGTACTTTTGGCAACATTTTATACTATGTTTGGGACTAACATATTGATCCAGTGCCCAGTGTCAGTTCCTGTTTGTTGCATGTTTTATATTTCGCAGAAACCCAATATCAAACGAAGTCCAAGCGGGATAAAAACGGACGGAGAATTATCTTGGAATATTTGTGATTTTTGGGAGGAAGAATCAACGCGAGACGGTGCCCGAGGTGGCCACGAGGGTGGCCCACGCCACCACTTTAAGTGGGCGCACCCCTAGCCCTCGTGGGCCCCTCGTAAGGCGGTTGCTGCTCTTCTTTGGCCGCAAGAAAGCTAATTTTTGGAAAAATATCTGGGCGAAGGTTTCAATCCAATCGGAGTTACGGATCTCCGGATATAAAAGAAACGGTTCCAGGGCAGAATCTGAGAACGCAGAAACAAAAAGAGACAGAGAGATATAGCCAATATCGAAGGGGCTCTCGCCTCTCCTACGCCAGGGGAGCCAAGGACCAGAGGGGAAACCCTTCTCCCATCTAGGAATAAGAAGGGGGCTCTCTCCCCCTTGCTTTTGGTGGCGCCTGAGCGCTGCCGGGGGCCATCATCATCATCGCGATCTTCAGCAACACCTCTGCCATCTTCACCAACATCTCCATCACCTTCCCCCATCTATATTCAGCGGTCCACTCTTTTGCAGCCCGTTGTACCCTCTACTTGAACATGGTGCTTTATGCTTCATATTATTATCCAATGGTGTGTTGCCATCCTATGATGTCTGAGTAGATTTTCTTTGTCCTACCGGTGATTGATGAATTGCTATGGTTGGTTTAATTTGCTTGTGCTTATGTTTCTATCATATTGTGCCCTCCGTGTCGCGCAAGCGTGAGGGATTCCCGTTGTAGGGTGTTGCAATACGTTCATGATTCGCTTATAGTGGGTTGCTTGAGTGACAGAAGCATAAACCCAAGTAAGGGGGTTGTGGCGTATGGGATAAAGGGGACTTGATACTTTAATGCAATGGTTGGGTTTTACCTTAATGATCTTTAGTAGTTGCGGATGCTTGCTAGAGTTCCAATCATAAGTGCATATGATCCAAGTAGAGAAAGTATGTTAGCTTATGCCTCTCCCACATAAAACTTGCTATTGGTCTAGTAAGATAGTCAATTGCTTAGGGACAATTTCACAACTCCTACCACCACTTTTCCACACTCGCTATATTTACTTTATTGCTTCTTTATCTAAACATCCCCTACTTTATATTTACATGCTCTTTATTATCTTGCAAACCTATCCAACAACACCTACAATGTACTTCTAGTTTCATACTTGTTCTAGGTAAAGCGAACACTAAGCGTGCGTAGAGTTGTATCGGTGGCAGATAGGACTTGAGAGAATATTTGTTCTACCTTTAGCTCCTCGTTGGGTTTGACACTCTTACTTATCGAAAGAGGCTACAATTATCCCCTACACTTGTGGGTTACTAAGACCTTTTTCTGGCGCCGTTGCCGGGGAGTCATAGCGTGGGGTGAATATTCTCATGTGTGCTTGTTTGCTTTATCACTAAGTAATTCTTATTTGATGTTCTAAGTTGTTCTCTATCTTTAGCTATGGATATGGAACACAAAATACCAAAAAAATTAGGTGTACTTGCTACTCATGGAGATGGGGAACCTCCTAAAACCCCTCGATGCTCATTATGTGAAAGATATTATGTACTACTTTGATAATCCTGAGAAACCCCATTCAATTATGTTATGGGAGACACGTTGGATCAACGTGAATACTTTAGGGATTATCGGTTGACACAAAAAGGGAAACTATTATGGGATCAAATTTATATGTTATATTGGTATGCTAGGCAACTATGCTTGAGATATGATTATACTTGTTGCTCTAGGAAGAAGGCTCCACACCTTCCCTTTTCTTGCAAATTTAATGATAATAAAACCTTGGCTTCTTATGCTAATAGTATATATGATTACTATGATGTGTAACAAATAGAAGAATTTGTTGCTTTTATGGGTGCTTATGAGATTGAATCTATGTTTAAAACGTTTGAAGATTTTGATGATTCAGTTTGTATACCTAAAATTTTGCTACACTTAAATATTGCTATGAGAATTATGAATTCAATTCCGAAATTGATGCATTTATTGAGAAAGTCTCCGCTATCCAAGAAGATACTAATATTTTGCAGGACTCTGTGGAAGAAGAAATTGATGAAACTGTGAGCTCATTGGATGAAAAAGATGATGAGGAGAGTGAAGAACAAAAGGAGGAAGAGCGGATTAGCTACCCGTGCCCACCTTCCAATGAGAGAAACTCTTCAACTCATACATTGTTTAATTCCCCTTTGTGCTTACCGAAGGATGATTGCTATGATGATTGTTATGATCCCGTTGATTCTCTTGAAATATACCTTTTTGATGATGCTTGCTATGCTTGTGGCCAAGATGCCAGTATGAATTATGCTTATGGAGATGAACTTGCTATAGTTCCTTATGTTAAACATGAAATTGTTGCTATTGCACCCACGCATGATAGTCCTATTATCTTTTTTAATTCTCCAAATTGCACTATATCGGAGAAGTTTCTGCTTATTAAGGATTATATTGATGGGTTGCGTTTTACTACTACACATGATGATTTTGATAGATATAATATGCATGTGCTTGCTGCTCCTACTTGCAATTATTATGATAGAGGAACTATATCTCCACCTCTCTATGTTTCCAATATGATAAAATTGAAAGAAACTGCTTATACTATGCATTGGCCTTTACTTGGTGTGCATGAATTGTTCTTTTATGACATGCCGATGCATAGGAAGAGAGTTAGAATTCTTTGTTGCTTGATATATGTTACTTTGTGCTCACTACTAAATTACAAATTGTTGTTAATTAAAATTGGCTTTGATATACCTTGGGATCCGGGTGGATCCATTACTTGAGCACTATATGCCTAGCTTAATGGCTTTAAAGAAAGCGCTGCCAATGAGACAACCGAAAGTTTTAGAGAGTCATTTATTTCTGTTGTGTTCTTTCATATAGTCTAAAAAAAGGGGGAACCCAAAACTTTTTCAAAAAGGAAAGTGAAAGTGAGAGAGACAAGCATTGTTGAAGTGGGAGAACTCCTTGAACTTTGTTCATGCTCACGGAAACTTTGTGAATCTTAATACAGAAACTTTTAATCAAAAATAATTATCTCCTTGTAAAATTCCATTGTATTATAAAAATAATGTGCCAAGGTTTTCCTTTAGGATGTTTACAATGCTTGTTGGTTTGTGCGGTGCAGGATAGAAACTTTGGCTGCAGTGAGCGATTTTACATTTTTCTCCTGGAACGTCAAATGGTTCTGATTCTTTTTGCACTCTCTTTCTGTACAAATTTTTTCCTTTTCCTAATTTTGGTATAATTGTTGGGGTAAAATAAGTATGGTGAGTGTTCAGATTGCTACAGACTGTTCTGTTTTTGACAGATTCTGTTTTTGATGCATAGTTTGCTTGTTTTGATGAAACTATCAATGCCTATCAGTGGATTAAGCCATGGAAAAGCTATATTACAGTGGACACAATGCAAAAACAAAATTTGAATTGGTTTGCAACAGTACTTATAGTAGTGATTTGCTTTATTATACTAACGGATCTTACCGAGTTTTCTGTTGAAGTTTTGTGCGGATGAAGTGTTTGATCGAGGAGGTCTCGATATGAGGAAAAGGAAGAGAGGAAAGAGCTCAAGCTTGGGGATGCCCAAGGCACCCCAAGTAAATATCCAAGGAGACTCAAGCGTCTAAGCTTGGGGATGCCTCGGAAGGCATCCCCTCTTTCTTCAACAAGTATCGGTATGTTTTCGGATTCGCTTCGTTCATGTGATATGTGCAAATCTTGGAGCGTCTTTTGCATTTAGTTTTCACTTTTATTTTATGCACCATGCTGGTATGATATAGTCCTTTGTTGATTTCTAGAATGCTCATTGCACCTCACTTAAATCTTTTGAGTATGGCTTTATAGAATGCTTCATGTGCTTCACTTATATCATTTGAAGTTTGGATTGTGTGTTTCTCTTCACATAGAAAACCGCCATTTGTCGAATGCTCTTTTGCTTCACTTATATTTGTTAGAGCATGGGCATATCTTTTGTAGAAAGAATTAAACTCTCTTGCTTCACTTATATCTATTTAGAGAGATGACAGGAATTGGTCATTCACATGGTTAGTTACAAAATCCTACATAAACTTGTAGATCACTGAATATGATATGTTTGATTCCTTGCAATAGTTTTGTGATATCGAGATGATAATATGTGGGAGGTTCTAGTAGATGGTTTTGTTTAGTAAGGATATTTGTGTGAAGGTTTGTGATTCCCGTAGCATGCACGTATGGTAAAAGTTGTGAAGGAAATATGCCCTAGAGGCAATAATAAAGTTATTATTTATTTCCTTATATCATGATAAATGTTTATTATTCATGCTAGAATTGTATTAACCGGAAACATAATACATGTGTGAATACATAGACAAACAGAGTGTCACTAGTATGCCTCTACTTGACTAGCTCGTTAATCAAAGATGGTTATGTTTCCTGACCATGAACAATGAGTTGTTATTTGATTAACGAGGTCACATCATTAGTTGAATGATCTGATTGACATGACCCATTCCATTAGCTTAGCACCTGATCGTTTAGTATGTTGCTATTGCTTTCTTCATGACTTATACATGTTCCTATGACTATGAGATTATGCAACTCCCGTTTGCCGGAGGAACACTTTGGGTGCTACCAAACGTCACAACGTAACTGGGTGATTATAAAGGAGCATTACAGGTGTCTCCAAAGGTAGATGTTGGGTTGGCGTATTTCGAGATTAGGATTTGTCACTCCGATTGTCGGAGAGGTATCTCTGGGCCCTCTCGGTAATGCACATCACATAAGCCTTGCAAGCACTGCAACTAATATGTTAGTTGTGAGATGATGTATTACGGAACGAGTAAAGAGACTTGCCGGTAACGAGATTGAACTAGGTATTGGATACCGACGATCAAATCTCGGGCAAGTAACATACCGATGACAAAGGGAACAACGTATGTCGTTATGCGGTCTGACCGATAAAGATCTTCGTAGAATATGTAGGAGCCAATATGGGCATCCAGGTCCCGCTATTGGTTATTGACCGGAAACGTGTCTTGGTCATGTCTACATTGTTCTCGAACCCGTAGGGTCCGCACGCTTAAGGTTTCGATGACAGTTATATTATGAGTTTATGAGTTTTGATGTACCGAAGGAGTTCGGAGTCCCGGATGAGATCGGGGACATGACGAGGAGTCTCGAAATGGTCGAGACGTAAAGATCGATATATTGGACGACTATATTCGGAGTTCGGAAAGGTTCCGAGTGATTCGGGTATTTTCCGGAGTACCGGGGGGTTACGGGAATACGGGGAAGAGTATTGGGCCTTGATGGGCTTTAGTGGGAAGAGGAGAAAAAGGCTGCGCCCCCCCTCCCCTCTAGTCCGAATTGGACTAGGGAAAAGGGGGCCGGCCACCTCTCCTTCTCCTCCTATTCCTTCTCCCTTCCTCCCCTCTTGGTGGATTCCTACTAGGACTTGGAGTCCTAGTAGGACTCCCTATCCTGGCCGCACCTTTGCCTTGGCCGGCCTCCTCCTCCTCCATCCTTTATATACGGAGGCAGGGGCACCTCTAAACACACAAGTTGACACAAGTTGATCCACGTGATCGATTCCTTAGCCGTGTGCGGTGCCCCCTGCCACCATATTCCTCGATAATACTGTAGCGGAGTTTAGGCGAAGCCCTGCTGCTGTAGTTCATCAAGATCGTCACCACGCCGTCGTGCTGACGGAACTCTTCCCCGACACTTTGCTGGATCGGAGTCCGGGGATCGTCATCGAGCTGAACGTGTGCTCGAACTCGGAGGTGCCGTAGTTTCGGTGCTTGATCGGTTGGATCGTGAAGACGTACGACTACTTCCTCTACGTCGTGTCATCGCTTCCGCAGTCGGTCTGCGTTGGGTACGTAGACAACACTCTCCTCTCGTTGCTATGCATCACATGATCCTGTGTGCGCGTAGGAAATTTTTTGAAATTACTACGAAACCCAACAGTGGCATCCGAGCCTAGGTTATTGATGTTGATGTTATATGCACGAGTAGAACACAAGTAAGTTGTGGACGATACAAGTCATACTGCCTACCAGCATGTCATACTTTGGTTCGGCGGTATTGTTGGACGAGACGACCCGGACCAACCTTACGCGTACGCTTACGCGAGACCGGTTCCCTCGACGTGCTTTGCACAGAGATGGCTTGCGGGCGACTGCCTCTCCAACTTTAGTTGAACCAAGTATGGCTACGCCCGGTCCTTGCGAAGGTTAAAACGGAGTCTATTTGACAAACTATCGTTGTGGTTTTGATGCGTAGGTGAGATTGGTTCTTACTTAAGCCCGTAGCAGCCACGTAAAACATGCAACAACAAAGTAGAGGACGTCTAACTTGTTTTTGCAGGGCATGTTGTGATGTGATATGGTCAAGGCATGATGCTGAATTTTATTGTATGAGATGATCATGTTTTGTAACCAAGTTATCGGCAACTGGCAGGAGCCATATGGTTGTCGCTTTATTGTATGCAATGCAATCGCGATGTAATGCTTTACTTTATTACTAAACGGTAGTGATAGTCGTGGAAGCATAAGATTGGCGAGACGACAACGATGCTACGATGGAGATCAAGGTGTCGCGCCGGTGACGATGGTGATCATGACGGTGCTTCGGAGATGGAGATCACAAGCACAAGATGATGATGGCCATATCATATCACTTATATTGATTGCATGTGATGTTTATCTTTTTATGCATCTTATCTTGCTTTGATTGACGGTAGCATTATAAGATGATCTCTCACTAAATTATCAAGAAGTGTTCTCCCTGAGTATGCACCGTTGCGAAAGTTCTTCGTGCTGAGACACCACGTGATGATCGGGTGTGATAGGCTCTACGTTCAAATACAACGGGTGCAAAACAGTTGCGCACGCAGAATACTCAGGTTAAACTTGACGAGCCTAGCATATGCAGATATGGCCTCGGAACACGGAGACCGAAAGGTCGAGCGTGAATCATATAGTAGATATGATCAACATAATGATGTTCACCGATGAAACTACTCCATCTCACGTGATGATCGGACATGGTTTAGTTGATTTGGATCACGTGATCACTTAGAGGATTAGAGGGATGTCTATCTAAGTGGGAGTTCTTAAGTAATATGATTAAATTGAACTTAAATTTATCATGAACTTAGTCCTGGTAGTATTTTGCAAATCATGTTGTAGATCAATAGCTCGCGTTGTTGCTTCCCTGTGTTTATTTTGATATGTTCCTAGAGAAAATTGTGTTGAAAAATGTTAGTAGCAATGTTGCGGATTTGATCCGTGATCTGAGGTTAAATCCTCATTGCTGCACAGAAGAATTATGTCCTTAATGCACCGCTAGGTGACAGACCTATTGCAGGAGCAGATGCAGAAGTTATGAACGTCTGGCTAGCTCAATATGATGACTACTTGATAGTTTAGTGCACCATGCTTAACGGCTTAGAATCGGGACTTCAAAGACGTTTTGAACGTCATGGACCATATGAGATGTTCCAGGAATTGAAGTTAATATTTCAAGCAAATACCCGAGTTGAGAGATATGAAGTCTCCAACAAGTTCTATAGCTAAAAGATGGAGGAGAATCGCTCAACTAGTGAGCATGTGCTCAGATTGTCTGGGTACTTCAATCGCTTGAATCAAGTGGGAGTTAATCTTCCAGATAAGATAGTGATTGACAGAATTCTCTAGTCACCATCACCAAGTTAGTAGAACTTCGTGATGAACTATAGTATGCAAGGGATGATGAAAATGATTCCCGAGCTCTTCGTGATGTTGAAATCAACGAAGGTAGAAATCAAGAAAGAGCATCAAGTGTTGATGGTTGACAAGATCACTAGTTTCAAGAAAAGGGCAAAGGGAAAGAAAGGGGAACTTCAAGTAGATTGACAAGCAAGTTGTCACTCCCACGAAGAAGCCCAAAGCTGAACCAAAGCCTGAAACTGAGTGCTTACACTGCAAAGGAAATGGTCACTGGAAGCGGAACTACCCTAAATATTTGGTGGATAAGAAGGATGGCAAAGTGAAAAAGGGTATATTTGATATACAGGTGTTTGATGTGTGCTTTACTAGTGTTTATAGCAACCCCTCGGTATTTGGTACTGGTTCAGTTGCTAAGAGTAGTAACTCGAAACGGGAGTTGCAGAATAAACAGAAACTAGTTAAGGGTGAAGTGATGATGTGTGTTGAAAGTAGTTTCAAGATTGATATGATCATCATCGCACACTCCCTATTCTTTCGGGATTAGTGTTGAACCTAAATAAATGTTATTTGGTGTTTGCGTTGAGCATGAATATGATTTGATCATGTTTATTGCAATACGGTTATTCATTTAAGTAAGAGAATAAACTGTTGTTCTATTTACATGAATAAAACCTTATATGGTTACACACCCAATGAAAATGGTTCATTGGATCTCGATCGTAGTGATACACATATTCATAATATTGATGCCAAAAGATGCAAAGTTAATAATGATAGTGCAACTTATTTGTGGCACTGCCGTTTGGGTCATATCGGTGTAAAGCGCATGAAGAAACTCCATAAAGATGGATTTTCGGAATCACTTGGTTATGAATCATTTGATGCTTGCGAACCGTGCCTTTTGGGCAAGATGACTAAAACTCCGTTCTTCGGAACAATGGAACGAGTTACTGACTTGTTGGAAATAATACATACCGATGTATGCGATCCAATGAGTGCTGTTGCTCGTGGCAAGCATCGTTGTTTTCTGACCTTCACAAGATGATTTGAGCAGATATGGGTATATCTACTTGATGAAACATAAGTCTGAAATAGTTGAAAGGTTCAAAGAATTTCAGAGTGAAGTGGAAAAATCATCGTAACAAGAAAATAAAGTTTCTGCGATCTGATCGCGGAGACAAATATTTGAGTTACGAGTTTGGTCTTCAATTAAAACAATGTGGAATAGTTTCACAGCTCACGCCACCTGGAACACCACATCGTTATGGTGTGTCCGAACGTCGTAACCGCACTTTATTTGATATGGTGCGATCTATGATATCTCTTTACCACTATCGTTTTGGGGTTATGCATTAGAGACAGCTGCATTCACGTTTTAAAATAGGGCACCATCTAAATCCGTTGAGACGACACTGTATGAACTATGGTTTAGCAGTAAACCTAACCTGTTGTTTCTTAAAGTTTGGGGCTGCGATGCTTATGTGAAAAAGGTTTCATCCTGATAAGCTCGAACCCAAATCGGAGAAGTGCGTCTTCATACCCAAAGGAAATTGTTGGGTACACCTTCTATCACAGATCCGAAGGCAAGACATTCGTTGCTAAAATGGATCCTTTCCAGAGAAGGAGTTTCTCTCGAAAGAAGTGAGTGGGAGGAGAGTAGAACTTGATGAGGTAATTATACCTTCTCCCTTATTGGAAAGTAGTTCATCACAGAAATCAGTTCCAGTGATTCCTACACCAATAAGTGAGGAAGTTAATGATGATGATCATCAAACTTCAGATCAAGTTACTACCAAACCTCGTAGGTCTTCCAGAGTAAGATCCGCACCAGAGTGGGTACGGTAATCATGTTCTGGAAGTCATGTTACTAGACCATGATGAACCTACGAACTATGAGGAAGCAATGATGAGCCCAGATTCCACGAAATGGCTTGAGGCCATGAAATCTGAGATATGATCCATGTATGAGAACAAAGTGTAGACTTTGATTGACTTGCCCGATGATCGGTGAGTCATTAAGAATAAATGGATCTTCAAGAGGAAGACGGACGTTGATAGTAGTGTTACTATCTACAAAGCTAGACTTGTCGAAAAAAAAGGTTTTTGACAAAGTTCAAGGTGTTGAATACGATGAGATTTTCTTACTCGTATCGATGCTTAAAAGTCTGTCCGAATCATGTTAGCAATTGCCGCATTTTATGATTATGAAATTTGGCAGATGGATGTCAAAACTGCATTCCTGAATGGATTTCTGGAAGAAGAGTTGTATATGATGCAACCGGAAGGTTTTGTCGATCCAAAGGGAGCTAACAAAGTGTGCAAGCTCCAGCGATCCATTTATGGACTGGTGCAAGAATCTCGGAGTTGGAATATACGCTTTGATAAGTTGATCAAAGCATATAGTTATTGTACAGACTTACAGTGAAGCCTGTATTTACAAGAAAGTGAGTGGGAGCACTACAACATTTCTGATAAGTATATGTGAATGACATATTGTTGATCGGAAATAATGTAGAATTATTCTGCAAAGCATGAAAGGATACTTGAATAAAAGTTTTTCAAAGAAAGACCTTGGTGAAGCTGCTTACACATTGAGCATCAAGATCTATATAGATAGATGAAGACGCTTGATAAGATTTTTTCAATGAATACATACCTTGATAAATTTTTGAAATAGTTCAAAATGGAACAGTCAAAGAAGGAGTTCTTGCCTGTGTTGCAAGGTGTTAAGTTGAGTAAGACTCAAAGCCCGACCACGGCAGAAAATAGAAAGAGAATGAAAGTCATTCCCTATGCCTCAGTCATAGGTTCTATAAAGTATGCCATGCTGTATACCAGATCTATTGTATGCCATACCACTGAGTTTGGCAAGGGAGTACAATAGTGATCTAGGAGTAGATCACTGGAGAGCGGTCAAAATTGTCCTTAGTGGAATAAGGATATGTTTCTCGATTATGGAAAAAGGTTCGTCGTAAAAGGTTACGCCGATGCAAGTTTGACACTAATCTAGATGACTCTAAGTCTTGATCTAGATACATATTGAAAGTGGGAGCAATTAGCTAGAGTAGCTCCGTGCAGAGCATTGTAGACATAGAATTCGCAAAATACTTACGGATCTGTATATGACATACCCGTTGACTAAGATTCTCTCACAAGCAAAACATGATCACACCTTAGTACTCCTTGGGTGTTAATCACATAGCGATGTGAACTAGATTACTGAATCTAGTAAACCCTTTGGGTGTTGGTCACATAGCGATGTGAACTATGGGTGTTAATCACATGGTGATGTGAACTATTGCTGTTAAATCACATGGCGATGTGAACTAGATTATTGACTCTAGTGCAAGTGGGAGACTGAAGGAAATATGCCCTAGAGGCAATAATAAAGTTATTATTTATTTCCTTATATCATGATAAATGTTTATTATTCATGCTAGAATTGTATTAACCGGAAACATAATACATGTGTGAATACATAGACAAACAGAGTGTCACTAGTATGCCTCTACTTGACTAGCTCGTTAATCAAAGATGGTTATGTTTCCTGACCATGAACAATGAGTTGTTATTTGATTAACGAGGTCACATCATTAGTTGAATGATCTGATTGACATGACCCATTCCATTAGCTTAGCACCTGATCGTTTAGTATGTTGCTATTGCTTTCTTCATGACTTATACATGTTCCTATGACTATGAGATTATGCAACTCCCGTTTGCCGGAGGAACACTTTGGGTGCTACCAAACGTCACAACGTAACTGGGTGATTATAAAGGAGCATTACAGGTGTCTCCAAAGGTAGATGTTGGGTTGGCGTATTTCGAGATTAGGATTTGTCACTCCGATTGTCGGAGAGGTATCTCTGGGCCCTCTCGGTAATGCACATCACATAAGCCTTGCAAGCACTGCAACTAATATGTTAGTTGTGAGATGATGTATTACGGAACGAGTAAAGAGACTTGCCGGTAACGAGATTGAACTAGGTATTGGATACCGACGATCAAATCTCGGGCAAGTAACATACCGATGACAAAGGGAACAACGTATGTCGTTATGCGGTCTGACCGATAAAGATCTTCGTAGAATATGTAGGAGCCAATATGGGCATCCAGGTCCCGCTATTGGTTATTGACCGGAAACGTGTCTTGGTCATGTCTACATTGTTCTCGAACCCGTAGGGTCCGCACGCTTAAGGTTTCGATGACAGTTATATTATGAGTTTATGAGTTTTGATGTACCGAAGGAGTTCGGAGTCCCGGATGAGATCGGGGACATGACGAGGAGTCTCGAAATGGTCGAGACGTAAAGATCGATATATTGGACGACTATATTCGGAGTTCGGAAAGGTTCCGAGTGATTCGGGTATTTTCCGGAGTACCGGGGGGTTACGGGAATACGGGGAAGAGTATTGGGCCTTGATGGGCTTTAGTGGGAAGAGGAGAAAAAGGCTGCGCCCCCCCTCCCCTCTAGTCCGAATTGGACTAGGGAAAAGGGGGCCGGCCACCTCTCCTTCTCCTCCTATTCCTTCTCCCTTCCTCCCCTCTTGGTGGACTCCTACTAGGACTTGGAGTCCTAGTAGGACTCCCTATCCTGGCCGCACCTTTGCCTTGGCCGGCCTCCTCCTCCTCCATCCTTTATATACAGGGGCAGGGGCACCTCTAAACACACAAGTTGACACAAGTTGATCCACGTGATCGATTCCTTAGCCGTGTGCGGTGCCCCCTGCCACCATATTCCTCGATAATACTGTAGCGGAGTTTAGGCGAAGCCCTGCTGCTGTAGTTCATCAAGATCGTCACCACGCCGTCGTGCTGACGGAACTCATCCCCGACACTTTGCTGGATCGGAGTCCGGGGATCGTCATCGAGCTGAACGTGTGCTCGAACTCGGAGGTGCCGTAGTTTCGGTGCTTGATCGGTTGGATCGAGAAGACGTACGACTACTTCCTCTACGTCGTGTCATCGCTTCCGCAGTCGGTCTGCGTTGGGTACGTAGACAACACTCTCTTCTCGTTGCTATGCATCACATGATCCTGTGTGCGCGTAGGAAATTTTTTGAAATTTCCACGAAACCCAACAAGTTGTGTGACAAATTTGTTGCATGGGTGCTCTTTTAATTGTCTTCCTTATGTGTGGAGGTCGGGATCGCGCGATGGTTAACTCCTACCAACCCTTCCCCTAGGAGCATGCGTAGTAGTACTTTGCTTCGAGGGCAAGTAGACTTTTGCAATAAGTATATGTGTTCTTTATGACTAATGTGAGTCCATGGATTATACACACTCTTACCTTTCCGCAATTTGCTAGCCTCTACGGTACCGTGCATTGCCCTATCTCACCTCAAGAGTAGGTGTAAACTTCGCCGGTGCATCCAAACCCCGTGATACGACACGCTCTATCACACATAAGCCTCCTTATATCTTCCTCAAAACAGCCACCATACCTACCTATCATGGCATTTCCATAGCCATTCCGAGATATATTGCCATGCAACTTACATCATCATCATATACATGACTTGAGCATTCATTGTCATATTGTTTTGCATGATCGTAAGATATCTAGCATAATGTTTTCATGGCTTGTCCGTTTTGTTGATGTCATTGCTACTCTAGATCATTGCACATCCCGGTACACCACCGGAGGCATTCATATAGAGTCATATCTTTCTTCTAGATATCGAGTTGTAATATTGAGTTGTAAGTAAATAAAAGTGTGATGATCATCATTATTAGAGCATTGCCCCAGTGAGGAAAGGATGATGGAGACTATGATTCCCCCATAAGTTGGGATGAGACTCCGGACTTTATGAAAAACAAAAGAGGCCAAAGAAGCCCAAATAAAAAAACAGGCCTAAGAAGCCCACCAAAAAAATAAAAAAAAGAGAAAATAAAAAATGAGAGAAAAAGAGAGAAGGGGCAATGTTACTATCCTTTTGCCACACTTGTGCTTCGAAATAGCACCATGTTCTTCATATAGAGAGTCTCTCAAGTTATCACTTTCATATACTAGTGGGAATTTTCATTATAGAACTTGGCTTGTATATTCCGATGATGGGCTTCCTCAAATGCCCGAGGTCTTCATGAGCAAGCAAGTTGGATGCACACCCACTTAGTTTCCAGTTTGAGCTTTCATACACTTATAGCTCTAGTGCATCCGTTGCATGGCTATCCCCACTCCTCGCAGTGACATCAATTGATGGGCATCTCCATAGCCCGTTGATTTGCCGCGTCGATGTGAGACTTTCTCCCTTTTTCTCTTCTCCATGTAAACCTCCACCATCATACTCTATTCCACCCATAGTGCTATATCCATGGCTTGCGCTCATGTATTGTGTGAAGGTTGAAAAGGCTGAAGCTCGTTAAAAAGTATGAACCAATTACTTGGTTGAAACCGGGGTTGTGCATGATGGGAGTATTTTGTTTGATGAAAATGAAGCATGGTGTAGTGTTGGGTTTCGTAGTAATTTCAAAAATTTTCCTACGCGCACACAGGATCATGTGATGCATAGCAACGAGAGGAGAGTGTTGTCTACGTACCCAACGCAGACCGACTGCGGAAGCGATGACACGACGTAGAGGAAGTAGTCGTACGTCTTCACGATCCAACCGATCAAGCACCGAAACTACGGCACCTCCGAGTTCGAGCACACGTTCAGCTCGATGACGATCCCCGGACTCCGATCCAGCAAAGTGTCGGGGAAGAGTTTCGTCAGCACGACGGCGTGGTGACGATCTTGATGAACTACAGCAGCAGGGCTTCGCCTAAACTCCGCTACAGTATTATCGAGGAATATGGTGGCAGGGGGCACCGCACACGGCTAAGGAATCGATCACGTGGATCAACTTGTGTCAACTTGTGTGTTTAGAGGTGCCCCTGCCTCCGTATATAAAGGAGCCAAAGGGGGGGAGGAGGCGCCGGCCAGGAGGAGGTGGCGCAGGAGGAGTCCTACTCCTACCGGGAGTAGGACTCCCCTCCAATCCTATTCCAACTAGGAATCCCCAAAGGGGAAAGAGGGAGAGGGGTGGCCGGCCACCTCTCCTAGTCCTAATAGGACTAGGGGAAGGGGGGAGGCGCGCAGCCCTGGTGGACAGCCCTTTCACCTTTCCACTAAGGCCCATGATGGCCCATATGGTTCCCGGGGGGTTCCGGTAACCTCCCGGTAACCCGGTAAAATCCCGATTTCACCCGGAACACTTCCGATGTCCAAACATAGACTTCCAATATATCAATCTTTATGTCTCGACCATTTCGAGACTCCTCGTCATGTCCGTGATCACATCCGGGACTCCGAACAACCTTCGGTACATCAAAATGCATAAACTCATAATATAACTGTCATCGTAACCTTAAGCGTGCGGACCCTACGGGTTCGAGAACAATGTAGACATGACCGAGACACGTCTCTGGTCAATAACCAATAGCGGGACCTGGATGCCCATATTGGCTCCTACATATTCTACGAAGATCTTTATCGGTCAGACCGCATAACAACATACGTTGTTCCCTTTGTCATCGGTATGTTACTTGCCCGAGATTCGATCGTCGGTATCCAATACCTAGTTCAATCTCGTTACTGGCAAGTCTCTTTACTCGTTCCGTAATACATCATCTCACAACTAACATATTAGTTGTAATGCTTGCAAGGCTTATGTGATGTGTATTACCGAGAGGGCCCAGAGATACCTCTCCGACAATCGGAGTGACAAATCCTAATCTCGAAATACGCCAACCCAACATCGACCATTGGAGACACCTGTAGTACTCCTTTATAATCACCCAGTTACGTTGTGACGTTTGGTAGTACCCAAAGTGTTCCTCCGGTAAACGGGAGTTGCATAATCTCATAGTCATAGGAACATGTATAAGTCATGAAGAAAGCAATAGCAACATACTAAACGATCGGGTGCTAAGCTAATGGAATGGGTCATGTCAATTAGATCATTCAACTAATGATGTGACCTTGTTAATCAAATAACAACTCTTTGTCTATGGTTAGGAAACATAACCATCTTTGATTAACGAGCTAGTCAAGTAGAGGCATACTAGTGACACTTTATTTGTCTATGTATTCACACATGTATTATGTTTCCGGTTAATACAATTCTAGCATGAATAATAAACATTTATCATGATTATAAGGAAATAAATAATAACTTTATTATTGCCTCTAGGACATATTTCCTTCAGTCTCCCACTTGCACTAGAGTCAATAATCTAGTTCACATCGCCATGTGATTTAACAGCAATAGTTCACATCACCATGTGATTAACACCCATAGTTCACATCGATATGTGATCAACACCCAAAGAGTGATCATGTTTTGCTTGTGAGAGAAATTTAGTCAATGGGCCTGCCAAATTCAGATCCGTATGTATTTTGCAAAATTATATGTCTACAATGCTCTGCACGGAGCTACTCTAGCTAATTGCTCCCACTTTCAATATGTATCTAGATCGAGACTTAGAGTCATCCAGATCAGTGTGGAAACTTGCATCGACGTAACTTTTTACGACGAACCTTTTTGTTATGTCCATAATCGAGAAAACATATCCTTATTTCACTAAGGATAATTCTGACCGCTGTCCAGTGATCTACTCCTAGATCACT
Organism: Triticum aestivum; assembly: GCF_018294505.1. NCBI lineage: Eukaryota > Viridiplantae > Streptophyta > Magnoliopsida > Poales > Poaceae > Triticum > Triticum aestivum. Next base: position 186,823,665 of record NC_057801.1, read on the forward strand.
ATTGTACTCCCTTGCCAAAACTAGTGTAGGTATACAATAGGTATGGTACACAGCATGGCATACTTTATAGAACCTATGGCCAAGGCATAGTGAATGACTTTCATTCTCATTCTATTTTCTGCCGTGGTCGGGCTTTGAGTCTTACTCAACTTCACACCTTGTAACACAGGCAAGAATTCTTTCTTTGACTGTTATTTTGAACTACTTCAAAATATTGTCAAGGTATGTACTCATTGAAAAAACTTATCAAGTGTCTTGATCTATCTCTATAGATCTTGATGCTCAATATGTAAGCAGCTTCACCGAAGTCTTTCTTTGAAAAACTCCTTTCAAACAATCCTTTATGCTTTGCAGAATAATTCTACATTATTTCCGATCAACAATATGTCATTCACATATACTTATCAGAAATGTTGTAGTGCTCCCACTCACTTTCTTGTAAATACAGGCTTCACCACAAGTCTGTATAAAACTATATGCTTTGATCAACTCATCAAAGCGTATATTCCAACTCCGAGATGCTTGCACCAGTCCACAGATGGATCGCTGGAGCTTGCATATTTTGTTAGCACCTTTAGGATTGACAAAAACCTTTCTGGTTGTATCATATACAACTCTTCTTTAATAAATCCATTAAGGAATGCAGTTTTGTTTATCCATTTACCAGATTTCATAAAATGCGGTAATTACTAACATGATTCGGACAGACTCAAGCATAGATACGAGTGAGAAACTCTCATCGTAGTCAACACCTTGAACTTGTCGAAAACCTTTTGCGACAATTCTAGCTTTGTAAATAGTAACACTACTATCAGCGTCCGTCTTCCTCTTGAAGATCCATTTATTTTCTATGGCTTGCCGATCATCGGGCAAGTCAACCAAAGTCCATACTTTGTTCTCATACATGGATCATATTTCAGATTTCATGGCTTCAAGCCACTTTGCGGAATCTGGGCTCACCATCGCTTCTTCATAGTTCGTAGGTTCATCATGATCTAGTAGCATGACTTCCAGAAAAGGATTATTGTACCACTCTGGCGTGGATCTTACTCTAGTTGATCTACGAGGTTCAGTAGTATCCTGTTCTGAAGTTTCATGATCATCATCATTAGCTTCCTCACTAACTGGTGTAGGTGTCACAGAAACAGTTTTTCTGGGATGTACTACTTTCCAATAAGGGAGCAGGTACAGTTACCTCGTCAAGTTCTACTTTCCTCCCACTCACTTCTTTCGAGAGAAACTCCTTCTCCAGAAAGTTTCCGAATTTAGCAACAAAAGTCTTGCCTTCGGATCTGTGATAGAAGGTGTATCCAATAGTTTCCTTTGGATATCCTATGAAGACGCACTTCTCCGATTTGAGTTTGAGCTTATCAGGATGAAACTTTTTCATATAAGCATCGCAACCCCAAATTTAAGAAATGACAGCTTAGGTTTCTTTCCAAACCATAGTTCACACGGTGTCGTCTCAACGGTTTTAGATGGTGCCCTATTTAACGTGAATGCAGCTGTCTCTAATGCATAACCCCAAAACGATAGTGGTAGATCGGTAAGACACATCATAGATCGCATCATATCTAATAAAGTACGGTTATGACGTTCGGACACACCATTACATTGTGGTGTTCTAGGTGGCATGAGTAGTGAAAACTATTTCACATTGTTTTTAACTGAAGGCCAAACTCGTAACTCAAATACTTTCTCTATGATCAGATCGTAGAAACTTTATTTTCTTGTTACGATGATTTTTCACTTCACTCTGAAATTCTTTGAACTTTTCAAATGTTTCAGACTTATGTTTCATCAAGTAGATATACTCATATCTGCTCAAATCATCTGTGAAGATCAGAAAATAATGATACCTGTCGCGAGCCTCAATATTCATCGGACCACATACATCAGTATGTATGCTTTTCAATAAATCTATTGCTCGCTTCATTGTTCCGAAGAACAGAGTCTTAGTCATCTTGCCCATGAGGCATGGTTCGCAAGCATCAACTTGATTCATAATCAAGTGATTCCAAAAGCCCATCAATATGGAGTTTCTTCATGCGCTTTACACCAATATGACCTAAACGGCAGTGCTAAAAACAAGTTGCACTTATCATTATTAACTTTGCATCTTTTGGTTTCAATATTATGATTATGTGTATCACTATGATCGAGATCCAACGAACTATTTTCATTGGGTGTATAACCATCGAAGGTCTTATTCATGTAAACAGAACAACAATTATTCTCTGATTTTATATGAATAACCGTATTGCAATAAACATGATCAAATCATATTCATGCTCAACGTAAACGCCAAATAACATTTATTTAGGTTTAACACTAATCCGAAAGAATAGGGAGTGTGCGATGATGATCATTTCAATCTTGAAACTACTTTCAACACACATCATCACTTCACCCTTAACTAGTTTCTGTTTATTCTGCAACTCCCGTTTCAAGTTACTAATCTTAGCAACTGAATTAGTATCAAATACTTAGGGGTTGCTATAAACACTAGTAAAGTACACATCAATCACATGTATATCAAATATACTTATGTTCACTTTGCCATCCTTCTTATCCGCCAATTACTTGGGGTAATTCCGCTTCCAGTGACCAATCCCTTTGCAGTAGAAGCACTTAGTCTCAGGCTTAGGACCAGACTTGGGCTTCTTCACTTGAGTAGCAACTTGCTTTCCGTTCTTCTTGAAGTTCCCTTCTATCCCTTTGCCCTTTTCTTGAAACTAGTGGTCTTGTTAACCATCAACACTTGATGCTCTTTCTTGATTTCTACCTTCGTCGATTTCAACATCACGAAGAGCTCGGGAATCATTTTCGTCATCCCTTGCATACTATAGTTCATCATGAAGTTCAGTAACTTAGTGATGGTGACTAGAGAATTCTGTCAATCACTATCTTATCTGGAAGATTAACTCCCACTTGATTCAAGCAATTGAAGTACCCAGACAATCTGAGCACATGCTCACTAGTTGAGCGATTCTCCTCCATCTTTTAGCTATAGAACTTGTTGGAGACTTCACATCTCTCAACTCGGGTATTTGCTTGAAATATTAACTTCAATTACTGGAACATCTCATATGGTCCATGATGTTCAAAACATCTTTGAAATCCCGATTCTAAGCCGTTAAGCATGGTGCACTTAAACTATCAAGTAGTCATCATATTGAGCTATCCAAACGTTCATAACGTCTGCATCTGCTCCTGCAATAGGTCTGTCACCTAGCGGTGCATCAAGGACATAATTCTTCTGTGCAGCAATGAGGATAAACCTCAGATCACGGATCCAATCCGCATCATTGCTACTAACATCTTTCAACATAATTTTCTCTAGGAACATATCAAAATAAACACAGGGAAGCAACAACGCGAGCTATTGGTCTACAACATGATTTGCATAATACTACCAGGACTAAGTTCATGATAAATTTTAAGTTCAATTAATCATATTACTAAGGAACTCCCACTTAGATAGACATCCCTCTAATCCTCTAAGTGATCACGTGATCCAAATCAACTAAACCATGTCCGATCATCACGTGAGATGGAGTAGTTTCATCGGTGAACATCATTATGTTGATCATATCTACTATATGATTCACGCTCGACCTTTCGGTCTCTGTGTTCTGAGGCCATATCTGCATATGCTAGGCTCGTCAAGTTTAACCTGAGTATTCTGCGTGCGCAACTGTTTTGCACCCGTTGTATTTGAACGTAGAGCCTATCACACCCGATCATCACGTGGTGTCTCAGCACGAAGAACTTTCGCAACGGTGCATACTCAGGGAGAACACTTCTTGATAATTTAGTGAGAGATCATCTTATAATGCTACCGTCAATCAAAGCAAGATAAGATGCATAAAAAGATAAACATCACATGCAATCAATATAAGTGATATGATATGGTCATCGTCATCTTGTGCTTGTGATCTCCATCTCCGAAGCACCATCATGATCACCATCGTCACCGGCGTGACACCTTGATCTCCATCGTAGCATCGTTGTCGTCTCGCCAATCTTATGCTTCCACGACTATCACTACCGTTTAGTAATAAAGTAAAGCATTACATCACGATTGCATTGCATACAATAAAGCGACAACCATATGGCTCCTGCCAGTTGCCGATAACTTGGTTACAAAACATGATCATCTCATACAATAAAATTCAGCATCATGCCTTGACCATATCACATCACAACATGCCCTGCAAAAACAAGTTAGACGTCCTCTACTTTGTTGTTGCATGTTTTACGTGGCTGCTACGGGCTTAAGTAAGAACCAAACTCACCTACGCATCAAAACCACAACGATAGTTTGTCAAATAGACTCCGTTTTAACCTTCTCAAGGACCGGGCGTAGCCATACTCGGTTCAACTAAAGTTGGAGAGACAGTCGCCCGCAAGCCATCTATGTGCAAAGCACGTCGAGGGAACCGGTCTCGCGTAAGCGTACGCGTAAGGTTGGTCCGGGTCGTCTCGTCCAACAATATCGCCGAACCAAAGTATGACATGCTGGTAGGCAGTATGACTTGTATCGTCCACAACTCACTTGTGTTCTACTCGTGCATATAACATCAACATAAGTAACCTAGGCTCGGATGCCACTGTTGGGTTTCGTAGTAATTTCAAAAATTTTCCTACGCGCACACAGGATCATGTGATGCATAGCAACGAGAGGAGAGTGTTGTCTACGTACCCAACGCAGACCGACTGCGGAAGCGATGACACGATGTAGAGGAAGTAGTCGTACGTCTTCACGATCCAACCGATCAAGCACCGAAACTACGGCACCTCCGAGTTCGAGCACACGTTCAGCTCGATGACGATCCCCGGACTCCGATCCAGCAAAGTGTCGGGGAAGAGTTTCGTCAGCACGACGGCGTGGTGACGATCTTGATGAACTACAGCAGCAGGGCTTCGCCTAAACTCTGCTACAGTATTATCGAGGAATATGGTGGCAGGGGGCACCGCACACGGCTAAGGAATCGATCACGTGGATCAACTTGTGTCAACTTGTGTGTTTAGAGGTGCCCCTGCCTCCGTATATAAAGGAGCCAAAGGGGGGGAGGAGGCGCCGGCCAGGAGGAGGTGGCGCAGGAGGAGTCCTACTCCTACCGGGAGTAGGACTCCCCTCCAATCCTATTCCAACTAGGAATCCCCAAAGGGGAAAGAGGGAGAGGGGTGGCCGGCCACCTCTCCTAGTCCTAATAGGACTAGGGGAAGGGGGGAGGCGCGCAGCCCTGGTGGACAGCCCTTTCACCTTTCCACTAAGGCCCATGATGGCCCATATGGTTCCCGGGGGGTTCTGGTAACCTCCCGGTAACCCGGTAAAATCCCGATTTCACCCGGAACACTTCCGATGTCCAAACATAGACTTCCAATATATCAATCTTTATGTCTCGACCATTTCGAGACTCCTCGTCATGTCCGTGATCACATCCGGGACTCCGAACAACCTTCGGTACATCAAAATGCATAAACTCATAATATAACTGTCATCGTAACCTTAAGCGTGCGGACCCTACGGGTTCGAGAACAATGTAGACATGACCGAGACACGTCTCTGGTCAATAACCAATAGCGGGACCTGGATGCCCATATTGGCTCCTACATATTCTACGAAGATCTTTATCGGTCAGACCGCATAACAACATACGTTGTTCCCTTTGTCATCGGTATGTTACTTGCCCGAGATTCGATCGTCGGTATCCAATACCTAGTTCAATCTCGTTACTGGCAAGTCTATTTACTCGTTCCGTAATACATCATCTCACAACTAACATATTAGTTGTAATGCTTGCAAGGCTTATGTGATGTGTATTACCGAGAGGGCCCAGAGATACCTCTCCGACAATCGGAGTGACAAATCCTAATCTCGAAATACGCCAACCCAACATCGACCATTGGAGACACCTGTAGTACTCCTTTATAATCACCCAGTTACGTTGTGACGTTTGGTAGTACCCAAAGTGTTCCTCCGGTAAACGGGAGTTGCATAATCTCATAGTCATAGGAACATGTATAAGTCATGAAGAAAGCAATAGCAACATACTAAACGATCGGGTGCTAAGCTAATGGAATGGGTCATGTCAATCAGATCATTCAACTAATGATGTGACCTTGTTAATCAAATAACAACTCTTTGTCTATGGTTAGGAAACATAACCATCTTTGATTAACGAGCTAGTCAAGTAGAGGCATACTAGTGACACTTTATTTGTCTATGTATTCACACATGTATTATGTTTCCGGTTAATACAATTCTAGCATGAATAATAAACATTTATCATGATTATAAGGAAATAAATAATAACTTTATTATTGCCTCTAGGGCATATTTCCTTCATGTAGGACCTTGAAGTATGTCTAGAGGGGGGATGATTAGACTACTTGACCAATTAAAAACTTAACCTTTTCCCAATTTTAGGCTTTGGCAGATTTTAGCTATCTTTGGACAAGTCAAGCAATCATCACACAATTCAAGCAAGCATGCAAAGAGTATATAGGCAGCGGATATTAAAGCATGCAACTTGCAAGAAAGTAAAGGGAAGGGTTTGGAGGATTCAAACGCAATTGGAGACACCGATGTTTTTGTCGTGGTTCCGATAGGTGGTGCTATCGTACATCCACGTTGATGGAGACTTCAACCCACGAAGGGTAACTGTTGCACGAGTCCACGGAGGGCTCCACCCACGAAGGGTCCACGAAGAAGCAACCTTTTCTATCCCACCATGGCCGTCGCCCACGAAGGACTTGCCTCACTAGCGGTAGATCTTCACGAAGTAGGCGATCTCCTTGCCCTTACAAACTCCTTGGTTCAACTCCACAATCTTGTCGGAGGCTCCCAAGTGACACCTAGCCAATCTAGGAGACACCACTCCCCAAGAAGTAACAAATGGTGCGTTGATGATGAACTCCTTGCTCTTGTGCTTCAAATGATAGTCTCCCCAAAACTCAACTCTCTCTCATAGGATTTGGATCTGGTGGAAATAAGATTTGAGTGGAAAGCAACTTGGGGAAGGCTAGAGATCAAGATTCATATGGTAGGAATGGAATATCTTGGCCTCAACACATGAGTAGGTGGTTCTCTCTCAGAACTGGTAAGTTGGAAGTGTAGGTTTGTTCTGATGGCTATCTCAACGAATGAAGAGGAGGTGGAGGGGTATATATAGCCTCCACACAAAATCTAACCGTTACACACAATTTACCAATCTCGGTGGGACCGAATCAACAAACTCGGTCAGACCGATTTAGTAAACCTAGTGACCGCTAGGATTTTCGGTGGGACTGACATGCAACTCGGTAGGACCGATATGGTTAGGGTTAGGGCATAACTTAATCTCAGTGAGACCGATTACACAAACTCGGTGAGACCGATTTTGGTAATTAGCTAACCAGAGAGTTGGTCAGGTGAACTCGGTGGGACCGATTCGCTCTTTTCGGTGAGACCGAAATGTTATGAAAAGGAAACAAAGAGTTTACATTGCAATCTCGGTGGGACCGATCGCTCACTTCAGTTAGACCGAAATGTTACGAAGGGAAACAGAGAGATTACAATCCCATCTCGATGAGACCGAGATCCCTATCGGTGAGACCGATTTGCCTAGGGTTTGTGGCAATGGCTATGACATTTGAACTCGGTGGCGCCGGATAGAAAGAATCGGTAGGGCCGAGTTTAACTTTAGGTTTAGGTCATATGTGGATGTGAGAAAGTTGTTGAGGGTATTTGGAGCATATCTCTAAGCACATGAAGCAAGAGGCTCATTAAGCAACACCTCATCCCTCCTTGATAGTATTGGCTTTTCCAATAGAGTCAATGTGATCTTGGATCACTAAAATGTAAAATGAAGAGTCTTGAGCTTTTGAGCTTGAGACAATCCTTTGTCCTTGATATTTTGAGGGATCCACTTTCATCATCCGTGCCATGCCATTCATTGAGCTTTCTTGAAATATTTGTCTTGGAATAGCATTAGCTCAATTAGCTATATGTTGTTATGAATTACAAAAACCACCTAGGGATAGTTGCACTTTCAATCTCCCCCTCTTTGGTAATTGATGACAACATATAGATCAATGCTTCGACAAATGATAATAAGATTGAAAAACATTGTCGCTTTGAGAAGTATGTGATAAGCAAGAGCTCCCCCTAAATTTGTGCATAATTTAAGATTTTCTTTGGACTGCAAATGCACAAGGAATTAGTCTCATGGGTTACTCTTCCATGTCACATACATCTTGGTGGAGCGCTCAAAATAATAAAGATTGAATACATGCACTCATCACCAAGCAAAGTGAATGATCATATAAGGATAAGTAAGATAATAACATATAACAAGCATAAGTGTAGCTTATGATCAAACACATGATCATCAATGTCTCACAGGTAATAGCATAGTATCTCAAGCAATCAAAAGCAAAGAAAGTTCAACCAAGAAGACCAGAAAGAACAAAAATAGCAAATCTCTCTCTCTCGAAGCCTATGATCTATACATTTTTCTCCCCCTTTGGCAACAAGTTACCAAAAAGTTCATAGAAAATGCATAGGACTATATCGTCTCTCAGGCTTGGTCTTCAGGTGGTGGTGTAGAGATGGCTCCTTGGATGAAGACTTCAGTAGATGTGGATGGAGCTGGAGGAGTTGGTGCTGGAGCTGGTTGCGCTGGAGCTGTAGGAGCTGTAGCTGGTACAAATGATGTGGCTCTAGTGTCGGTCACAGGCACTACAGCTGACCTCTGAGCTCTAGGCACTCTGGCAAATGCATCAGTGGTTGTGTTGCCCTTCCTCTCCTGCATGTCATCCTGAAGCTGCTCCACAACTGACTGAATCTCAGTTACTTTGACATCTAGATCATAGAATTTTTGTTCCATGATTCTTTCCAGGCTCTCCTGGTTTTGAGTTAGGGTGGCCAACCCCTTCTCAATCCTTAGTGTTGATGCTATCAAGTAACCAAGCTGCTCCTGTTTGTTCTTCAAAAAGTACTCAGATGCCTCCTCTTGAGTTGGCATCTTGGCAGCCTTCTCTTTCCTTGCTTTCTCCTTCTTCTCTTGAGCTTGCACTGATGATGGTTCATTCTCATTCATTACAACTTGATTGTCCTCAAAGTCTGGATAGAGAGAAAAATGTTCCTTATCCAACTGATATTTTCCTGTGCCCATCTTTGAGTTAATCAACTCCTGAATTTGTGGGGCATATCAACAACTTCTCTTTTGGTCTGCTGCTGTCCTCTTGATAGTCTCAACCATAAGGCTCATGCCCTTGAATTTCTGTGGCACATCAAATATGTGTAGCAAGTTTATAGCATGCCCTCTAATCATGTTATGGTCACCTGATTTGGGCAAAAGAGTGTGCCTTAAGATCCAGTTGATCGTAGGCAGCCCCGACAGAAGAAAATGACCTGATCCAAACTTGAAAGTCGCAAGTGCATCATCAGGGATCTACTTGTACATATGTGACATTGAGTTATGATCCATTTTCTTCTTGGCATAAATGTCAAAGTCATCTTCACTCTCCTTTGGGGCATTGATCAGATTTTCCCATTCCTCAATGGTGGAATGGTATTTCGTTCCTTCAGACATCCAAACTATCCTCCCATCTGGATAGAAATGTGCTGTGGAGTAGAATTGCATAATGAGTTCATCATTCTAGTTGGTGAGCTTCTGCCCAACAAAATCTGCAACTCCACATGCAATGAAACTGTCTTGCACTCCAAGATAGTGTTCTTCATTTTCTTTCATGTAGGTCCAATCGACCCACCTCATATCACACACTATGGGCTTCTTATCCAACAAGATTGTCTCATAGAAGTCCTATTGTTCCTTTGTATGGAACATGTAATCAACAGCAGTCCTTCACCTGGTGGCATATGGATCTGTCATTCTCCATAGCCTCAACCCTGAGTCTCTCCTAATCTTCATGTTCTTAGCCACAGGATGAGCATCATTGTGGTCTGGAATCTTGGGTTTGAGCTTCCTAAAGATCTGCCCTTCTTCCTCTTCCTCAGCAGCAACAACAGGCATTGGGGCCTTATTCTTCTCAGCTGCTGGTATACTCCTGGTATTCCTCTTTGGTGCAATCTTGGGCTTGGGGGCAGCTTTGGGTGCTTCTTTGGGCTTTGATGTTGCAGCCCCTGACTTTATAGCATTACCCATCAGCTTTTGTGCCTTGGGTGCTGGTGCAGCAACCTCTTCTTCTTCTCCATCATGGAAGGTTGACCAACAACTCTGGCCATGGTCTTTTTGACCCTTTCCTTCCTTTTCTTTCCTTCTGCAGTTGGCTCTTTGGGTTGGCATTCCAAAGAAACTTGAGTGGAGACTCTGGCTTTGAACATTGGTTGTCTTCCTGCAGGCCTTTTGATCTTCATGCCTGGCTTTACTGCAGTTGAGCTGTACTCCCTCTTGAGCACTACCTTCTTGGAAGTAGCCTCATCTTCTTCTGCCATATAATCCTCATCCTCAGATTCTGAGGCTCTCTTCTTCCTTGTCCTTGTGGCTGCTTTGGGCAAATTTCTAGGAGTACTTCTGCTGCCTTCATCTGAAGAACTTGAGGGACTAGTGCCCTCACTCATGTGAATCCGCTCTTCTGACTTGATCTGACTATCACTTTGGTCTGACATGCTGCAAATCACTGACTGCTGACCCTGTGAATAGTTATAGATGAGGTAGAGTGGATGAGCATCACAAAATGTAGAGATTTTTGTAAAAGAATGATTCAAAAAACTTAGTTTTAGTTTTCCACGGAAAGCATTTCGGATCTACCGATTTTCAAACTCGGTGATACCGAAGCAGTTTTGGAACCTAAACTAGTGAACTCGGTCAGACCGAGTCACAGTTCGGTGGCACCGAGACTGCTAGGGTTTCACAAAGTTCTAAAATCGGTCACACCGATTTGTAATTCTCGGTCGGACCGAGACTTACTAGTGCAATGGCGTTAGCCAAATCGGTGGGACCGAGTTTTTCAACTCGGTGGGTCCGAGATGGTTTCAGCGGAAACCTAACCCTAAATTTTCGAATCACATCTATTCTAAGGATTGTATTGACTGGATAGAAGTGTTTCAATCATGGCAAGATGCATTACATACACAATGTGCTGAGAATCAGACGAGGATAGCACTGTGATCGAGTTCATAACCTAGTTCGGCGATGAACTCACTATGGCGGCAACGGTGGAGAAGAATTCTGTTAACGGCGGCAGAGACCAGCGACAGGAGGTGGCTGGCGATGAAGTCGACGATCCGTAGACCTAGTAGGCAGAGCGAGCTATGCGCGGGCGAGGAGTTTCGGAGAAAGTTTTCCAAAATTTGCCCGTGAGTATATATAGCCCGACACTGTCGGTGTGACAGAGTGGAACAACTCGGTGGCACCGAGATGCATAACTGTTAACAGTTACAGCAAATCGGTGTGACCGAATAGTTGAAATTGGTTGTACCGAGATTGAAAACCTAGACCGACTTAGTGATCTCGGTAGGACCGAAATGGAGGAATCGGTCGGACTGAAAATCACAAAGAAGTTTTGGAAGTTTAAGTCTATGACGAATCGGGGACTCCGAGTGCTCCTCACACAGAGTGGTTCGAATCTGACTTGATCAAATTTTGTGATGTAGCATGAATAGAGTTTGAGATGAGAAAAGCATAGACAACTAGAGAAGGTTCTTAGGCATTCTTCTCCATCCACTTGGCCAAAGAAAAAGAAGCCAATCAAGCAAAACAACAATTGGATGTCATCGAATGAGTAAAATATGCAACCAACATGCTCACAGAAGCCAATCAATCAAAACAACAATTGGATGTCCTCAAATGAGTGAAATATGCAACCAACATGCTCACACAATAAAATGACAAATGAAATATGTGGGAAAGCATGCACAACCAATTCTAGCATCTATCAAACAATTTGCAATGACTAGGTCATGTATATATGAGTATATTGACTTAGGAGTCAAATGAGAACATTTGATCATAGGTCATACTAATCGTTTAAGCTCAAGTGGGGTTACCACTTTTACATAAAGCATTTATGTGTTCACATCATTAGAGTTGCTTTGACTCAATTCTTAGAGTTAAGCTCCCACTACTAGGGAAAAGCCTATACACAGAAAGTTACTAGTAGCGAGGGTTAAAAACCCTGGCTACTGCTACTTACCAGTAGCGCAAGTTTTTAAACCTTGCTACTACTAAGTTGATAGCAGTAGCACGGGTTTTTAACCCTCGCTACTACTAAGCGGTCTCTACCGTGCCCCTCGGGACATGCCATAGTAGTAGCGCGGGTTTTTAAAACCTTGCTACTACTAAGTTTGATAGCAGTAGCGTTGATTTTTAGCCCTCGCTACTACTAAGTGGTGCCATAGTAGTAGCGAGGGGGTAAAAAACTGCGCTACTACTAAAGGTCCCATTTTCAAACTCTACCCCACCCCCTGGTGGATCGCCTTTTCAGTTTTAAAATAAATAAAATAAAATGATGAAAATGTCAGAAAAATAAAAGAAAATAAGTTTCCCATGTGATATGTGGTCTAGTTGTTGGGAAAATTTGCAAATATGAATTTTGACTTTATTTGCAAAATCTCTCGAGAATTTGTAAAAATGGGCATAACTTTTGCATACTAACTCGGATGAAAAAGTTTTTTATATGAAAAATCATCTACTCAAAAAGTTACATCCAAATTTAACCGGGGGAACCCCGTTATACATTTTCAAAATCCTCAAAAACCTAACAGAAAAAAAGTTATGGGGCTTTTAAGATCTAGAGTGGAAAAAATAAAAAAAATCAAACTGTGTGGTCAAACAATGGTCAAACTAATTATTCTAGAATATTAGTGTTACTAAATAATTATTTTAGTTTTTTTGAATTTTGGTCAGATCTGGTCAAACTATGGCCAAACTATGGTCAAACTGTGGTCAAACTGTGGTCAAACTGTGGTCAAACTAATTATTCAAGAAATAGTAGTGTTACTAATTTTTTAGAACAATAGTTTCAAACTCAAATAGTGAAATGTGTGATTTCATGCTCAAGCTAAATTCCTGAGGTTAATTGGATTGACATCTTACTATTGTCAGGAAAACAACAAGTGCAGACTTGGAAACGAGGGAGAATAGAACCCGGAAGTTAAGCGTGCTCAGGCTGGAGTAGTGAGAGGATGGGTGACCGTCCGGGAAGTTAGATGATTTGGAATGATGAGGGGTGATTAGAGAATAAATTGAGCAACGATGAGGGGTGATTAGAGATTTGAGGTTAAAATAATTCAGAAATTTGAAAATTAGGGAAAAATTGAAATGTTTTTTCGAAAAAATTCAAAAAAAAACCCGCGCTGGTAGTAGTAGCACGGGTTTTTACCCACGCTACTACTAAAGGACGTAGTAGTAGCGCGGGTGGCACCCATGCTACTGCTATAAGTTAGCTATAGCGCCTTATTAGTAGCGCCGGCCCCCGCGCTGCTAATAGGCCCAAAACCCGTGCTGCTGCTAGGATTTTTCCCTAGTAGTGTCACCCTAGATGTGAGATCCCCCCTTAGAGGGATAAACTAACCTTGGGTTTTGTCGATGATGACTTCATGTTGGTGTTGAAGATGTGGATGCTCAATGTTGATGTAGATCTTTTGGAGCAATCCTTTGGAGTGAGTTGCACTTTCAATACCTACACGGGTTAGTCCCACAAGGAAACAAGAATATCCATAGACATAGAGTGATGCACACACAAAATGATGTCCATGAAAACATTAGGTTATCTTGTCCCTTGCCTTACCATCATGAGGGTTTGTGACTCCATGAACTAGTGCAAGATGTGGAAGTTGATTGCACTTGTCCTTGCCATAATGATATGAGTGAAAAATGTTGGCGGAGTCACCCTCAAGAACTCTTTAGTTCTTCTTCTTCGGGATCCACATCATCTTGATGGGAATCCTTGGTGTAGTAGTTGTGCTTGATGAAGTAGAACTTGACGTAGTCTTTGGAACCCACTTGACCAAGGCCTTAGGTGCTTCTTAAAATGCATCAATCTCCTCTTGAAACTTGTCCTTGCCTTTGTTCTTGTGGTCTTGTGGTGGAAGATCATCTTGTGCTTGTGTTCCCTTGAAGGAAGTAGGATCATACTTCTCTTGTTGAGGAACAAACTTTGTCTTGGGGTATTGATCTTCTTCCCACTCAACTCCATTGGCATTGAACTTTCGTTCAAAACCAACACCTTGATTCTTCCGGTGCCTTCCTTGCTTGCGTACAATTTCCTCGAATTGCTTACTCCCGGCAAGGCTCTTGTATACACTTTTCTCTATAATTCCCTCCAATAAGCTATTTTGTTTCTCAAGTGTAACTTGGCTAAGAGAATCATTAGTGGAATCAAGAGAACTACTAGAAGCAACAATATTGGATTTGGCATTGTTATTGTTACTACTAGAGGAAGAATCTTTCTTGTTCTTGTTACTAGACTTGACTTGAGGCATGTAAGTAGATAAGAGTAAACGCTTGGCAATATAAGAAGAACTTTTCTTGCGAAGATCATCATTGATTGCCTTTAAGAACTCATGCTCTTGCTCAAGATTGAGCTTTTCAAAGCGTAACTTCTCATGAGCCCTTAAAAGTTCTCGATGATTTTCGAAGATAGTTTCATGAGCTAACTTAAGAGTGTTTAGTTCTTTAGTTAGAAGCTCAATCTTCTCCTTATCATTGTCATTCGTTTTATCTTGATTAGCATGATTAATTGACGTTTCATCATAGTATTCATCACTAGAGTTGTCAATAAGTAAATCATCATCACCTAGCAAGTCATCTTCATCACTATTAAAATCAACATACTCGGGGTGTGTTACCTTAGGGCCTTTAGCCATGAAGAATCTTCCAATTCCTTCATTTGGTGAGTCAAATATGTCATAGGAGTTGGTTGACACAAGTGCTAGACCGGCAACACCTTCATCTTGAGTATATTCGGAGTCGGAGTGATAGCTTCTCTCAGAGTGATGTTCAGAGTCGGAACCGGATACCCATTCACCAACATGAGCTTGATGTCTTTGTTTTGTGTAGCTCTTTGATGACTTGTCCTTCCTTTCCGAATCCTTGCTTCTCCGTGAGGGTCTTCGTTCATAACAATCATCTCTACTCCTTCTCTCTCTTGGTGGTGATTCTTCTATTCTACTTCTTCTCTTGGGAGAATCTTCTCTTCTTTTGTAGGGTGCCGTACACTCATTGGAATAGTGTCCAGGTCTCCCACAATTGTAGCAATTGTGCTCTCGACTAGAAGATCTTTTGTCATTGTAGGACCTTGACTTAGAGCTTCTTTCTTTGCTTCTACTCTTGTAGAATTTGTTGAAATTCTTCCCCATTAATCTCAATTCTTCATTGAAGGTTTGTTTCTCACTTGATGATGTGGGGGCTTCACATGAGGCTTTGTAAGCACCACTTGACTTGTTGTGAAGTTCCTCTTTATCCTTGACTGACATCTCATGAGCAACAATTCTACCAATGACTCATGTTGGCTTGAGATTCTTGTAATTGGGCATCATTTGAATCAATGTGCACACGGTATCATATTTTCCATCCATGCTCTTAGGATCTTCTTGATGATGAATCTGTCGGTCATCTCTTCACTCCCTAAGCCGGCAATCTCATTTGTGATAAGAGCAAGCCTAGAGTACATTTCAGCGACACCTTCACCATCCTTCATTTTGAACTTGTCAAGCTGACTTTGGAGCACATCCAACTTGGATTCCTTGACGGAGTCGGTACCTTCATGCATATCAATCAAAGTATCCCAAATTTCCTTTGCATTCTCAAGACGGCTGATTTTGTTGAACTCTTCGGGGCACAAGCCATTGAAGAGGATATCACAAGCTTGAGCGTTGTATTGCAGCATCTTCAATTCATCCGCACTTGCTTCACGGTTTGGTTCTCTCCGATCAAAGAATTCAACTTGCAAACCAATACAAACAATAGCCCAAACGGCGGGGTTATGTCCGAGAATATGCATTTTCATCTTATGCTTCCAACTAGCAAAATTAGTGCCATCAAAGTAAGGACCTCTACGGTGATAATTTCCCTCACTAGACGCCATACTCTCCTAGGTTGTGAAACCAAGGCTATGACCACCAAAAGCTATGGAAATCAAATCAAATGGAGACCAAAGCTCTGATACCACTTGTAGGACCTTGAAGTATGTCTAGAGGGGGGGGGGGTGGGGTGATTAGACTACTTGACCAATTAAAAACTTAACCTTTTCCCAAATTTAGGCTTTGGCAGATTTTAGCTATCTTTGGACAAGTCAAGCAATCATCACACAATTCAAGCAAGCATGCAAAGAGTATATAGGAAGAGGAAATTAAAGCATGCAACTTGTAAGAAAGTAAAGGTAAGGGTTTGGAGGGTTCAAACGCAATTGGAGACACGGATGTTTTTGTCGTGGTTCCGATAGGTGGTGCTATCGTACATCCACGTTGATGGAGACTTCAACCCATGAAGGGTAACGGTTGCGTGAGTCCACGGAGGGCTCCACCCACGAAGGGTCCACGAAGAAGCAACCTTGTCTATCCCACCATGGCCGTCGCCCACGAAGGACTTTCCTCACTAGCGTTAGATCTTCACGAAGTAGGCGATCTCCTTGCCCTTACAAACTCCTTGGTTCATCACCACAATCTTGTCGGAGGCTCCCATGTGACACCTAGCCAATGTAGGAGACACCACTCTCTAAGAAGTAACAAATGGTGCGTTGATGATGAACTCCTTGCTCTTGTGCTTCAAATGATAGTCTCCCCAACACTCAACTCTCTCTCATAGGATTTGGATCTGGTGGAAAAAAGATTTGAGTGGAAAGCAACTTGGGGAAGGCTAGATATCAAGATTCATATGGTAGGAATGAAATATCTTGGCCTCAACACATGAGTAGGTGGTTCTCCCTCAGAACTGGTAAGTTGGAAGTGTAGGTTTGTTCTGATGGCTCTCTCAACGAATGAACAGGAGGTGGAGGGGTATATATAGCCTCCACACAAAATCTAACCGTTACACACAATTTACCAATCTCTGTGGGACCGAATCAACAAACTCGGTCAGACCGATTTAGTAAACCTAGTGACCGTTAGGATTTTCGGTGGGACTGACATGCAACTCGGTAGGACCGTTATGGTTAGGGTTAGGGCATAACGTAATCTCGGTGAGACCGATTACACAAACTCGGTGAGACCGATTTTGGTAATTAGCTAACTAGAGAGTTGGTGAGGTGAACTCAGTGGGAACGATTCGCTCTTTTCGGTGAGACCGAAATGTTACGAAAAGGAAACATGGAGTTTACATTGCAATCTCGGTGGGACCAACCGCTCACTTCGGTTAGACCGAAATGTTACAAAGGGAAACAGAGAGATTGCAATCCCATCTCGGTGAGACCGAGATCCCTATCGATGAGACCGATTTGCCTAGGATTTGTGGCAGTGGCTATGACATTTGAACTCGGTGGCGCCGGATAGAAAGAATCGGTAGGGCCGAGTTTGACTTTAGGTTTACGTCATATGTGGATGTGAGAAAGTAGTTGAGGGTATTTGGAGCATATCACTAAGCACATGAAGCAAGAGGCTCATTAAGCAACACCTCATCCCTCCTTGATAGTATTGGCTTTTCCTATAGACTCAATGTGATCTTGGATCACTAAAATGTAAAATGAAGAGTCTTGAGCTTTTGAGCTTGAGCCAATCCTTTGTCCTTGATATTTTGAGGGATCCACTTTCATCATCCGTGCCATGCCATTCATTGAGCTTTCCTGAAATATTTGTCTTGGAATAGCATTAGCTCAGTGAGCTATATGTTGTTATTAATTACCAAAACCACCTAGGGATAGATGCACTTTCACATGGCCTAACTATATGATTTTGTAGGGATAGCGTTCTTTAGCGTTGATATTTTGAAAGACATGATTGTTTGTTGGGATGCCTTAAGTATTATTGTTTTTATGTCAAATGATAGACTATTGCCTTGAATCACTTGTGTCTTAATATTCATGCCATGATTAGATTACATGATCAAGATTATGCTAGGTAGCATTTCACATCAAAAATTATCTTTTTATCATTTACCTACTCGAGGACGAGAAGGAATTAAGATTGGTGATGCTGATACGTCTCCGTCGTATCTATAATTTTTGATTGTTCCATGCCAATATTATTCAACTTTCATATACTTTTGTCAACTTTTTATACTATTTTTGGGACTAACATATTGGTCTAGTGCCCAGTGCCAGTTCCTGTTTGTTGCATGTTTTATGTTTCGCAGAAACCCAATATCAAACGGAATCCAACGATATAAAAACGGACGGAGAATTATTTTGGAATATTTGTGATTTTTGGGAGGAAGAATCAACGCGAGGCGGTGTCCGAGGTGGCCACGAGGGTGGCCCACGCCACCACTTTAAGTGGGCGCGCCCCTGACCCTCGTGGTCCCCTCATAAGGCGGTAGCTGCTCTTCTTTGACCGCAAGAAATCTAATTTTTGGAAAAATATCTGGGCGAAGGTTTCAATCCAATCGGAGTTACGGATCTCCGGATATAAAAGAAACGGTGCCAGGGCAGAATCTGAGAACGCAGAAACAAAAAGAGACAGAGAGATAGATCCAATCTCGGAGGAGCTCTCGCCCTTCCCACGCCATGGGAGCCAAGGACCAGAGGGGAAACCCTTCTCCCATCTAGGGAGAAGGTTAGGGAAGAAGAAGAAGAAGGGGGGCTCTCTCCCCCTTGCTTCCGGTGGCGCCGGAGCGCTGCTGGGGGCCATCATCATCACCGCGATCTTCACCAACACCTCCGCCATCTTCACCAACATCTCCATCACCTTCCCCCATCTATATTCAGCGGTCCACTCTTCCGCAACCCGCTGTACCCTCTACTTGAACATGGTGCTTTATGCTTCATATTATTATCCAATGATGTGTTTCCATCCTATGGTGTCTGAGTAGATTTTCTTTGTCCTACCAGTGATTGATGAATTGCTATGATTAGTTTAATTTGCTTGTGCTTATGCTGCTGTACTATTGTGCCCTCCGTGTCACGCAAGCGTGAGGGATTCCCGCTGTAGGGTGTTGCAATACATTCATGATTCGCTTATAGTGGGTTGCTTGAGTGACAGAAGCATAAACCCGAGTAAGGGGGTTGTGGCGTATGGGATAAAGGGGACTTGATGCTTTAATGCTATGGTTGGGTTTTACCTAAATGATCTTTAGTAGTTGCGGATGCTTGCTAGAGTTCCTATCATAAGTTCATATGATCCAAGAAGAGAAAGTATGTTAGCTTATGCCTCTCCCACATAAAACTTGCTATCGGTCTAGTAAGGTAGTCAATTGCTTAGAGACAATTTCACAACTCCTACCACCACTTTTCCACACTCACTATATTTACTTTATTGCTTCTTTATCTAAACAACCCCTACTTTATATTTACGTGCTCTTTATTATCTTGCAAACCTATCCAATAACACCTACAATGTACTTCTAGTTTCATACTTGTTCTAGGTAAAGCGAACACTAAGCGTGCGTAGAGTCATATCGGTGGCAGATAGGACTTGAGAGAATATTTGTCCCCACGATAGCCTGCAACATGGGCAAGGTGCAGAATGGCGCCGATCCCCTGCACGCCACGTCCAACAGCTCGACAACTCGCTCCAGCAGAGTGTCACGGCTTCTTTCCAGCAGCCTGCACCTCAGGAGCTCCCGAGCCACGATGACCGCAGCTCGCGTGTTTGCATGTTCCCTGCGCGTGTGTGGTGCGGTCGCCACGGCGTAGCATGTAGATCGCGCGGTTGTGTGGGTGCCGCGAGGCGCCATAGGGGAAGGCTGCACCCCACGGCCCCCGTGGTCGGCCGCCCCAGGCGGAGCACCGGCCGCAAGAAAGGTGGAGTGGAGGTCCTCCTCGTCGGCGGGCACTATCAAGTAGGCCCGAACAACCCAGTGCTCGACGCGCGCCCTCGGGGCATCGACCATGGCGTTGGTGGAGCGATGGAGGGCTGGTCGACGGAAGAGGAGATCCGACGCACCCCTACCTGGCGCGCCAAATGTCAGATTACGGGTTCCGCAAACCCTTGAAAGGTTCAAACTCCGGGGTGCGTGCGGAGATCTCAACCTGTGCAGCCTGCCTACTCACGATCCTCCTAAGCCTAGCGCGACGAGCTCGAAGAGACAAGGGGACACAGCAGTTTATGCTGGTTCAGGCCACCTTGTGGTGTAATACCCTACTCCAGCATTTTGGTGGATTTTCTTGAGGGGCTGAGGATGAACTAGTACAACGGATGAACTGGCCTCAGGAGGTGAGGTGTTCTTGAGCTCAAGAGAGCTGGTGGGATGTGGACCAGATGTCCCTCTATGGTGGTGGCTAAGTCCTATTTATAGTGGCCTTGGTCCACTTCCCAAATGTTGGCGGGAAGGGATCCCACAACGGCCGGATTTGAAAGGGGACAAGTAGTACAGCTTATCCTAACTAAAGTGGTCTTTGCCTATGAAAAGCCCCTGGTCGTGACTCTGCGGTGGGCTCGATGATGACCTCGGTCCCGCCGTCCTGGTGGTCTTTGTCTTGTTGCACCGGAATGGAAACCTTTGGTTGATTCCTCGGGACTCTGCGCCTGTGTCTTGTCTCCCTTCCACCAAAGAGGAAACTGGCGCTCTACACCGTCCGGTGCCCGCCTGGCCTTGGACGTCATGGCTCACGTCAGCTGAGCCTCATGAGGTGCACCTTGCGTAGAACTCTCCGCCCCTCGGGAGCCATCCTGAAGAGGCCGATCCCCTTCGGGGTCTTGGCGTCGTCCGCGTCGCAAGGCTTGGCCCCTCGTGAGGGTCTTGAGTTGTTGATGTCGAAGCTGGGCCATACCAGGTCGTCGATGGAGCCACGTGATGGGCTGTAGGCTGGCAAGTCTGGATACCCCCATATCCAGAACACCGACAAAGCTCCCCTGAGATATACAATGTGGCATATAACTGAAGGATAACTTCATTGTTCCAGCCATGATCGAAGTGCGTGAATCCTTTCAGGAGAGCATGTTCAATATGCTCGATGGCATGGTGAAAACATGGCATTTCTTCGAGCTTAGCGAAGTTTAATATCTTGTGATTGAAAATCCTATCCTTGCCTACCAAGATTCGAGCATAATATACAACTTGCTCTTCAGTCCAAAACCTGGGTGACAGTGAGGTTCGTTCTCCTTTGTAAGGGCTTGTCCCAAAGAAAACAAGCGTTGAAATATGAAACTCTTAATTGAATAGAGGGCCATTGGGGGCATACTCAGCAGGAAACAAAGGAAATGATTCCTGGGGATTTTCCCAAATCTCTTCATCACTATTTCCATCGGCTGAGCATCATCAGAAGCCCATACATTTTCATCAATACGCATTAGTGGAGCAAGGGGCCTTTTCATTTTCTTGGGCCCAGATTGCTTGGGAGCACTGTTCTGACCTTCATTGTCCTGCACTGGAATTCCTTCAACGGCTTTGTGGCAATCGGGCATTGGGGCCTTTTCCTTCGGTGAACTCTCAGTAGTAGGAGGCATAGCAACCTCTTTGGTCACTTGGGACACTACAACTTATCCTTCGGTCTGCTGAGGCAAAACTGGTGGTACAACTGCTAGTACTTCTTGTTCGTGGGCCATGGGCTCTTCATCTTTATTTTCCTCATGTTCTAGCTGTGAAGCCAAAGAACCAGGAGCAGAGTCATCCTTCATCTGGGTTGGTGCACCTGATGAGGAGACAGGGGTGGTATTTCCTCGGGATCCAACTTGCTCCCCCTCAACCTTATCATCCTCCTTGATGGATCCGGAGGGCTCAACTTGCATATCCTTCAGAGGCGATACATCCTTCTCTACCTCAATCTCTTCGTCATCCTTTTCTTCAAGGGCTTGTTGCTCGAGCACGACATCTCTTCATCATTTTGGTTCAGAAAAATATCCACCACATCAGGTTCTTCAGCAGCTGTTGTAGGAATGATGACTACCGCAGGCTCAGCTTGTTACATGGTTTCTTCCTCATGAAGAGGGGATGGTGGAATATGTTGCAGTGGACCACTTGTGTCGACGGGAGCATCTATTGCTACAGTTTGAATACGGCGAGCTGAGATTGCCTTTGGCTTATTGACTCTTGCTTTAGCTTTCTAATGCTTCTCTTCTCTTTCTCTTTGTCGAGCTGAGATTGCCTTTGGCTTATTGACTCTTGCTTTAGCTTTCTAATGCTTCTCTTCTCTTTCTCTTCCCGTCGACGGGGACGCAGTGCCAATTGGGAAGCCTACGTCCCCGTCGCGATGGATCTAAGGCACGTGCAGGGAGAGGGCCCCAGCCGACCCCCCATGCCAGGCTGGGCACTGGATATACACGAAGCCGAGACCCCTTACGGGCCGCCACCGATCCCCGCCAACATGTCCAATGGCAACAACCTCTGGGTACAGCTAACGCCACAGGGGCACGCTTACATTGACCATGGATCGCAGGTGAACCAGGGCGCAGCTACCATCAGGACTCTTAGGATGGAGGATCCCCTGCAGGAGCACGAAGGGTGTTGGGAGTAGCACGGGGGAAGCCCAGCGGTAGGGCCTTCCCCGCGCTGCATGGAGGAGGACCCTCCTTGGAGGTAGGTTCTCCGCTGGGGAAGGCGCCGATGAGCCCTTCCCCCGGTGGGGGGCCTACGGTCGCCCAGGACGCCACCGGCGTCTCCCTTGCCCCTTGGTCTTGTCCTGGTTTCTGGTATCCCCAATGGTGGTCGGGGGTGGCGCAGGGCGGGGTCCTTGTCGGGCGACATGAAGCAAGGCTCCGGCCTGTGAAGGTCTCCGCTCGTTAAACTCTCACGTAATTATGAGTGGGGTTGTACATGCCCCGGAGTCTCTTGAGCGCCGCCCTAGGGCCTCATGGGGGCTCCCACCCACGTCCTAGTGGAAGCACCATGCTCCGCGCTGGCCGTTGACACTGTCCCCCAATGACTATGCCCAGCCAGTGGAAGCACTTAGCTCCGCACTGGTGAGAAGACTTGACGACTAGCTAGGCACCGGACGCGGCCATTTGCTTTTTCCTCCTTCTGTACTTGTTCGTCGACTTTTTGGAGTAATTTGGTTCTCATGCGTTTATAAAAATGGGGGGAGTTTTTCTCGTGTTGCGTTGCTCTCTTGCCTTCTATTCTTGCATTTTTTTGGAGCTCATGACTGCTACCCTGCCCTCGAGCGCCTCGCGAGCGGGGGCTGGGTATGGTGTGCGCGTTGGGATTGATCGCTCCCCCCCGGGGGGCTCGAGGGTGTGGCCGCCACGCATGCCCACCTCACCGCGATACAACAGTTGGCTCCTCGTGAAGAACTCCAAGGCAGGTCAACATGCTCCTCACAAGAGATAAACCCTCATGAGCCCGCAGCAGGCACGCCTCGGGAGGACAAATGTTTCTACAGCATCAGGACTCGTTCGAGACTCGTGGAGCCAAAGATAAGTCACGACCACCATCCAGCCTAAGGCCGCGGACCTAAGGGGTCGCCCCACGACATCATTTCAAGGCATTTAATAATTTTGTACATCACAAGCCCCCCTCCTTTTCAAAATGCTCTCACAAGGGAATTTCTAAGTTTGGTCATACATGTTAAAGCAAACAGGAGTACAAGTCTAGGTGAGCGCACCCTCTTCATCGTCTTCATCGACACTGCTCGCGCTGCCCGAGCCGTGGCAACCATCCTCCTCATCACCACTGCTCGTGCCCTTCGCTCTGGCCATGAGCACGGTAGTGTCATCCTCAGAAGCTAGTTTCTCCACCAAGGCATTCACATGGTCATCCACCCACCTGGCGAGCTTGTCTTGGGTAGCCGCAGGCACAGGGGCTAGCATGGCGTTGAAGTCAAAATGGGAATCGCGATTCAGGAGATTGCTGAAGACGCGTGAGAGCGCACGCCCGAGGAGGCCCCGGCTCCTCTCCTCGACAAGCTGGCGAGCCTTCACAGCCTGATCCTCCAGGTGGGTCACAATGTTGGTAAAGAAGTTAAGATGGCTGGCGTAGTCACTCTCATGCAGATGAGGAGCGCTCTCGTCGCAGATGGCGCCCAGGGCACGGTTAGCTCTAACGCGCAGACCTTGGAGAATAGAGCCATGACCATGTTCTAGTGTTAGGCGGCGACTCTTTTCACTTGAAGCCTTCTTCAGGAGGGAGGCGGTGTCCTTGGCTTCCTGCTGGAGGGAGGAAATCTTGGCGGGCAGAGTTCAAGGAAGATTCGGAAGAGGTCAAAGCTTCTTGGGCGGCGTTCTCACGCTGCTCCGAGGATAGCAACTTCGTCTTCAGAGCGGCGGTCCTGTCATCAAGCTCGGCCTTGAGCAGCTCCAGACCCAGGCGGTGCCCCTTCGCCAAATCAGCACGCGCCTTCGCCACCCTCTCCTCCACCTCCAGCTAGACCTAGCTTCTTGGGTGGTGACAGCAACCTCAGCCACAGCAGCCTGGCTCTCCCTCACCTCCAGCCTCTCCAACGCCATGCTATGCTCCAAGGCCTCCAACGCCAGGTCATCATGGCGCCTCATGAGCTCTGCCACGGTGAAGGACGCTTCGTCTGGTGAAGACTAGGAGGGCGCGTTGCTCCTCAACTTCTCGCTCAAGGGTAGCATTTGAAGATAG
Source organism: Triticum aestivum (assembly GCF_018294505.1). NCBI lineage: Eukaryota > Viridiplantae > Streptophyta > Magnoliopsida > Poales > Poaceae > Triticum > Triticum aestivum. Next base: position 186,848,231 of record NC_057801.1, read on the forward strand.
AAGCTCCCGCTCCCGCTCCTTGGCTGCCTCGGGATGACGGTTGGTAGCTTCGGCCTCCTGCATGGAGCGGGCGCAAGCCTCGCGAGAAGCTGCAAGTGAGGCCTCCGCAAGCGCGTCGACCTGGTCGCACTAAAGTTTCCCGAGGTTGATGGCAACCTTCAGCTACTGCCATTCACGCGCCAGGTGGCGGCCTTCCACCTTGAGCCTGGTGTCAACATTAGCAAGCTTCCCGCCAAGCTGGATCATCACACGCATTGCCTCGCCAAAAAGCTCGAAGCGAATGGCATTGTGCCCGCGTGCAAGCGCCAACGCATCACCAAGGCCTTCTTCGGCCCCGGAGGCTGCTGAGGAGGCACTGGGGGTCTCGCCTACCTCCGGCCGGGGTGAGGGAGTCCTGGATTGGGGGGTGTCCAGATGGCCGGACTATGACCTTTGGCCGGACTTCCGGACTATGAACATACAAGATTGAAGACTTCGTCCTGTGTCCGGATAGGACTTTCCTTGGCGTGGAAGGCAAGCTTGGCAATACGATATGTAGATCTCCTCCCATTGTAACTAACTCTGTGTAACCCTAGCCCTCTCCGATGTCTATATAAACCGGAGAGGTTTAGTCCATAGGATGAACAACAATCATACCATAGGCTAGCTTCTAGGGTTTAGCCTCTCTGATCTTGTGGTAGATCAACTCTTGTACGACCCATATCATCAATATTAATCAAGCAGGAGTAGGTTTTTACCTCCATCGAGAGGGCCCGAACCTGGGTAAAAACATCGTGTCCCTTGTCTCCTGTTACCATCCGCCTAGACGCACAGTTCGGGACCCCCTACCCGAGATCCGCCGGTTTTGACACCGACATTGGTGCTTTCATTGAGAGTTCCACTGTGCCGTCGCCATCAGGAAGGATGCCACATCCCGTCTTTAAAGACGACACTCTTGCTAAAGGAGCTTTGGCTATCGGCCAAACTCTCCGGCTAGGCGGTTTTCTTATGACCGCCTGTTCGGCCGCCGCGCCGAGATGAGTTCTCGGGTCATCAAAAGCAATCTCCATGTCGACTCGGAACTCGCCGAGCAGTTAGATACGATGGAGCTCTCTTCCTTAAATGAGCTCTTGGATCGCATCGCCGCCCCGGGAGTCGCTACAGACTACGATCAGATTGGGCTTAAACCCGATCCAAGAGAAATTGACTCTCCCTAGGTCACCCACCATGTCGCAGTGGTGGAGGAACAATGCGGCGAATCTATACCCATCTCAAGGACCAAATATGTCCGGATTCCCGATCCCCCCAAGCCGGATACCCGCAGAGGGGAGGACGTCACTCAAGCCCTGAACCTAAAGTCAGGCAGCAGGCCAGATTCATTGGACAGCATCCAAGAACCCAAGCTTCCGAATTCGGAAACTCCTTGGCCCCTGAGCCTCAGATCGGGCGAGGTTCCGGATTTAACTCCACCCGCCCACCCTAACATAAGGGATCTATCCCAAGTTCGGCAAGAGCCCAAGGAAACATTACATCATTACTGGGCCAGATTCCTCCTGGCTATGAACAGGATAGAGGACTGCCGCGAGGAGGATGCAATTTCATCTTTCTGCAATAATTGTATGGACATCGGAATCCTCAACACCATAAGTCGCCGTGATATTACATGCTTCACTGACTTGGCATCCATGGTACGAAAATACTGTGCGATGGAAAGCGTCTGGACAACCGAAATAAAATTCTAGGACGATCCGGCCCTGAATACAACCCCAGTCCGAAATAAAAGGACACATTATCGCCATGCACAGGGGTTAATCACCAAAAAACAAAAACCCTCTATAGGGTATGGAACCGTACTGGAGGGATGGCTCAATGGACCCTGTAAAATTCATAGTACAGAGGGCGTCACACCAGCTCATAGCCTTAGAGCATGTTGGATACTCCGGCAGGTGGCCAGAAGTGGCGAGGAGCTTCTAACTCCAGAATTCGCACAGCACCATCCCAGGAATACCAGTACGGTATCGACAGTCTTCGAGACTTTCACATCAAACAATGTGCAGAAATGAACACTTCGCAGCCTTACCGAAGTCTACCAGGTAGCAACAATAAATCCATGGAGTGACACGACTATTACCTTTAATGCCAGTGACGAACCTAAATTCCGAACAGCCCGAGCACCAGCCGCATTGGTCCTCAGTCTGATACTGGACGGCTTTCGACTTACCAAGGTACTCATGGACAGTGGCAGCGATTGAACCTCATTTATGAGGAAACCCTTCGAAAAATGGAAATAGACTGGAGCCGCATTGAGCGAAGAAAGACAACGTTTAGAGGAATAATCCCCAGTCGGGAAGAGTGCTGTACAGGAAAAATCACACTGGATGTGGTGTTCAGCATGCCGGATAATTACATGTCCGAGGAGGACACATTTCAAGTAGCCCCGTTCAGCAACAGATACCACGCTCTGTTAGGGCGAGAGGTATTCACAATTTTTCAAGCTATACCCCATTACGATTACATGAAGCTCAAAATGCCCGGACTGAACAGAATCATCACTCTTGCTAGTGACCCGGACATAGCACTCCGCGCCGAAAACAAGACAGCCGCACTAGCCCTTGAGGCATTATCCGAAGCCCTAGTGGCCGAGGAACTAACTGCGCCGTGCTCCACGGTGGACAGGGACGACGTGATACTCGACAAAAGATCCAAGTCCACCTCCTTTAAACCGGCAGATGAAATAGTCAAATTCCAAGTCCATCCAACGGACCCTACAAAAACGGCCTCCATCGGGGCACAATTAAACCCTGATGTAGACGCCGCACTACGAGAATTCCTATGCGAAAATTGGGACATCTTTGCCTGGCACCCTTCAGACATGCCAGGAATCCCACGCAGGCTGGCCGAGCACAGCCTAAACATCCTAAAAGGATTCAAGCCTATTAAGCAGGCTCTTCGGCATTTCTCTGAACCTAAGAGACAAGCCATGGGAGAGGAGCTAGCCAAACTACTGGAAGCCGGATTCATCAGAGATATAAAACATCCGGACTGGCTAGCAAACCTGGTGATGGTACCAAAGAAAGACAAATCCTAGCACCTATGCGTCGATTTCAAGGACCTCAACAAGGAGGCTCTGTGTCATGCCCAATATGCGACCCTATCCAAAAGGAACTCGAAGGTCCCACCAAGGATAGACCCGCATATTGAAACGCTTTTGCAAGGTGGATATCATTACATCAACATTACATAATAGATAGGGATACATACAAGAGGCATACAATGCCACATGAATACAACATCACAATACAAAAGAGCATCATCCAACTACGGATGAAACACAAACAGAAACTCAAACGACATCCACCCTGCTAGCCCAGGCTGCCGACCTGGAACCTATCCCCTGATCGAAGAAGCAGAAGAAGAACTCAACGCAAGCAAGCATCGCTCTCGCGTCATGATCATCGCATAAACCTGTACCTGCAACTGTTGTTGTAGTAATCTGTGAGCCACGAGGACTTAGCAATCCCATTACCATGGGTATCAAGACTAGCAAAGCTTAATAGGAAAGGAAGGGGTAAAGTGGTGAGGCTGCAACAGCGACTAAGCATATATGGTGGCTAACATACGCAAATAAGAGCGAGAAGAGAGCAAAAGGAACGGTCGTCAACTAGTAATAATCAAGAAGTGATCCTGAACTCCTACTTACGTCAAACATAACCCAAAGACCGTGTTCACTTCTCGGACTCCGCAGAAAAGAGACCATCACGGCTACACACGCGGTTAATGCGTTTTAATTCGGATCTGGTGTCAAGTTATGTACAACTGGACATTAACAAATTCCCATCTGCCTATAACCGCAGGCACGGCTTTCGAAAGTTTATACCCTGCAGGGGTGTCCCAACTTAGCCCATGATAAGCTCTCGCGATCAACGAAGGATATACCTTCTCCCAGGAAGACCCGATCAGACTCGGAATCCCGGTTTACAAGACATTTCGACAATGGTAAAACAAGACCAGCAAAGCCTCCCGCTGTGCCGACAAATCCCGATAGGAGCTGCACATATCTCGTTCTCAGGGCACACCGGATTGTCCAAACTTCCGGTAGGCCAGCCAGAGTTGCCCCTGGTGGCCACCGGCGGCTGACAGGTTGGACCAACACTCACGACGAGCACTGGCCCGGGGGGGGGGGAATAAAATAAAGATGACCCTCGAGAGCGCGACTCTCAAGGGAAAAAGGGCTAGGTGAGGCAAATGGTAAAACCAATGTTGGGCCTTGCTGGAGGAGTTTTATTCAAAGCGAACTGTCAAGGGGGTCCCATAAATCACCCGACCGCGTAAGGAACGCAAAATCCGGGAACATAACACCGGTATGACGGATACTAGGGCGGCAAGAGTGGAACAGAACACCAGGCATAAGGCCGAGTCTTCCACCCTTTACCAAGTATATAGATGCATTAATAATATAAGAGATATTGTGATATCCCAACCAAAATCCTGTCCACCATGGAGAAATCTTCAACTTCACCTGCAACTAGCAACGCTATAAGAGGGCTGAGCAAAGCGGTAACATAGCCAAAGAACGGTTTGCATAGGAAGGGTGTCAAAGTTTAGAGGTTCATGGCAATTAGGGAAGGCTTGATAAGCAAAAGATAGGTAACGCAGCATAGCGATAGAACGAAGCAACTAGCATAGCAATGATAGTAGTGAGATCCAGGGTAGCGGTCATCTTGCCTGAAATCCCGCAAGGAAGAAGAACGAGTACATGAAGAAGATGAACGGATGAAGCCGAACCAAGCGTAGACGAACGAATCCTCACGATCGCAACGAAACAGGAACTATCGAGAAGAAGCACACAACATATTAAACACACCACACATGAACAAGGCATGATGCACGAACAAACATGATGCAAGACAAGACTACATGAAGCTACTCATGGCAAGAGATGATGCAAACAAGAACAACACATCAAGGCAAGTTTAAATGAGGCCGGGAACAACATATAACAATCCCGGTAAGTCCTCATATGCATATTTCGAAGTTGGTCCAGATCTGAATAAACCTTATGTTCAAGTTGTTAAACAGCAAGTTAAGATGCACCAAGATGATCTAGACGAGATTCTAGTCAAGTTACATATAAAGTTCATTTAGTTCGGAGCTACGACCTAGAAGATATGAGCAAAACAAGTTAAACATGGCATTGATGCAAAATGCACCCAATCATCAAGCAAACACCTCAAAACATGGATGCAACATTATAATATGAAACTACATGCAATTGTAAGCAAGTTTCATATAGAGCATACTCAAAACGGAGCAACGGTGCAACACATACACTCTATACAAGTCATAACAACAATCTGTCCAAAACAGCAACTAGGCATATTGCAAGCATCAAAACAACATGCTACAGGACCTCAACATGAAAACAAAAGACATGGACATGATATACAGGTAAAGCATAACAAAACATGAACACTGAGCTATCTCCAGAAATCACTAGAACATGCTCAAACACACATGGCAAGATTGCAAGTAATAACAATTTCAGACTTTGCAGAAAATAACATCAGGTTGCAATGTTTAGAGCTATCAAACAACATGTTACCGGAATTTATCATGGCAAACAAAGGCATGGCATGAATCTACTAATTGCATAGATCAAAAGTCCTTTACTGACCATGAGCCAAAAAGGATCAGAAAATATGATGGCACCCATGTAAACATGGCAAGTTATATTACAGATTCATACATGGCAGGGACAGAATTATGAAGGCATGTTGGTGAGCTTGTACCACTCACCACAGAGCAATATATAGCATGGCAAGGCAACCAACAGTAAGAAGACATGTTTGTGAAGCTAAGCATGGCAAGAGCAAGGTGATAGGATGCATGAAACACTAGCAACAATCATGGAAACAACTGAACTTATTGTTAACATGCTGATAGCAACATTGTGAAGCAACTTTGGAGCAAGATATGAACAAGCTACGGCCATCTATAAATGCAACCAGGGGCCTGGATGGATAGAGCATGACATGTAGAACAAAACATATTTAGTGGACATCTCCAGATTATGCATAGAATGACTAGTAGCAGCAGGTTTACATAGCATCACGAAATAACAGATTCAGCCTAGCAAAACAGCAACAGTAAGTACCCTACTTAACAAGCTCGATTCACTCACCACAAGTCATTGCATGACAAGATAAGCATAGCATCAGCAAGAATACATGTTTATGAAACAAATCAAGGTAAGAACAAGTTCATAGCATGCAAGGATCAACTACAACAACCTTGGCAAAATTGAATAACATGTAAACAATCTGCCAGGAAACATTTTGAAGCAAAACTAGAGCACGAAAATGACGTGCTATACTACTCCATAATTGCAAACAGGGGCATGAATGGATATACAATAACCATATGTACAAAACACCCTTACTGAAGTATCTCAAAATATGCATGGATCTCTCTGTTGCATCATGTTTAAATGGCATCAAAATAACAGCAGAACAGGGACTAAAATCAGCAACATCACGATGCCTAGTTTGCATGCTTGTGCTAGTCACCACATTGATGACAAAAATACATTGTAAGAACCTCTGTAAAGAAAACATGGCATAGATCAAAACACATGTAGACATCAACCTCATAGGATGCACACATCAATCATGGCAAAAATGACAAATGAGCTTGTTGTGTTAACAGACAGCAGACAACATCATGAAGCACTCTTGCAACGATGATTCAGGCATCAAGATGACCTCAAATGAATATGATGCAATGGAATGAAATGGAGTACACTTTGATACGAACAATTTGACATATTACACGCACGAAACGGAGCTACGGATGCAGAGATACGCATGATGAACAAGGCATGATAATGTTGAAATATTTGGGACTTAGCAAAAAACGGAGGGGGGGGGGGAAGTCAACCTCCAGTTTTGCACGGACTTCGAGGCAGCGGCGGATCTCGCCGGATCTTCGCCGGAGATGGAGAGGAAGGGCCCGGGGCGATCTCCTCCGGCCGGATCTCGCCGGATCCGGCGCGGGGCAGCGCGGGGACGACGACGGAGGGGCTCGGGCTGCGCGGCGGAGGGGCGCCGGACGACGGGGCCGGGGACGCGGCCTCCGGCAAGGCGCGACCGACGCGGGAGACGCCGGTCGCCGGCGGCGGAGAAGGCGGGCGGGGGCGGCGCCTGGATCGGGGACGACGGCGCGACGCTTTGGCGCGGAGGCGATGGGCGATGGCGGGGCGCGAGGCGGCGCCCGCGGCGGCGGCCGGCCGGGCGGCGGAGGGCGACCGGGCGGCGGGGACGCCCAGGCGGCGGCGGGGCCGACTCGGGGGAGCGGGCCGCGGCGGCGGGGGCTTCGGGCCGGGAAGGCCCCGGACGGGCTCGCGGGCCCGCGGCGGGGGCGGCGCGGCGGCGCCACGTTGCGGTGGCGGATTCGCGGGAGGGCGGCGGCGGACGTGTCCGGCTAGGGACGGACATGTCCGGCGCGGCGCTGAGGGGAAAACTAGGGTTCATCCGTGAAATTTCGGGGGAGGGCCTATTTGTAGGTAGAGGGAGTTAGGAGAGTCCAAATGAGGAGCGGTTTTTGGCCACGCGATCGTGATCGAACGACCGAGAGCATGGAGGGGAGTTTGCTGGGTTTTGGGCCACTTTGGAAAGGGTGTTGGGCTGCAAAGAGAGAGGGGCTTTATGGTTACCCGGTTAACCGTTGGAGTACCAAACGACCTCCAAATGGCACGAAACTTGACAGGCGGTCTACCGGTGGTATACCAAGGCCACTTGGCAAGCCTCGGGCCATTCCGAGAAAGTTCAATACCCACTCACAACGAGAGACAAAAGGGGGATGCCGGAGGGCATAAGAGCGCCGGATTGCAAAACGGACAACGGGGAAAAGGCTCGGATGCATGAGACGAAAACATATGCAAAATGAAATGCACATGATGACATGATAAAATGCAACACGCAAGAAAATGACATGGCAATATCGACGAATAACTGGCGGACACCTGGCGCATCGAATCCGGGGCGTTACACTCTGCCATCGAAGTAACATCCTCAGCCCACGAAATAATGGCAGTCATTGCCCCGTGGACAGAACCATTCTTAGCCTACCTAACTAGGCAAGAACTCCCCGAGGACCAAAACGAGGCACACTGTATAGTGCGGCGATCTAAAGCCTACAAAGTCCATGAAGGAGAGCTTTATAGGTAAAGCACCACCGGAGTCCTTCAAAGGTGTATCTCCGAAGAGGAGGGGCGGAACCTTCTGGCTGAAATTCATGCCGGACTAGGCGGGCACCACGCTGCAGCCCGGGCCCTCGTAAGCAAGGCCTTCCGTACTTGATTTTATTGTCCTACGGCCTAGATAGATGCTCAGGACTTAGTCCAACGATGCATCGGCTGCCAATTATTCACTAACCAAAGCCATATGGCACCCACCGCCCTCCGAACTATACCCATCACCTGGCCCTTTGCGGTCTGGGGGCTTGACATGGTTGGACCCCTTAAAGGGGGAACCAACAAGCAAAAATACGTATTGGTCATGGTTGACAAATTCACCAAATGGATAGAGGCCAAGCCTGTTAAGACGGCCGAATCCGGACCACTGATAGACTTCATATCAGGGGTTGTACACCGTTACGGCATCCCCCACAGCATCATCACTGATAACGGCACGAACTTTACGGCCGACGAGGTAAAACTCTGGTGCAAAAACATGGGCATCAAGCTCGACTACGCTTCAGTCTATCACCCACAAACTAACGGTCAAGTCGAGCGGGCAAATGGTCTAATCATGAGCGGCATCAAACCCAGACTAGTGCGGTCCCTCAAGGAATCTAACACGCACTAGGTAGAGGAGCTCGACTCCGTACTCTGGGGGCTGCAGACCACGCCTAACCGCACTACCGGATTCACACCATTTTTTATGGTATACGGCGCAGAGGCAGTTCTGCCCTGCGACATAATTCATGACTCACCTCGCGTGCGCATGTACGAAGAAAGAGAAGCCGAACTCGATCGGCAGGATAGTTTGGATGCATTGGATGAGGAGCGCGACGTGGCAAAAGCTCGTTCCGCATTCTATCAACAGCAGGCCCGAAGATACCAAAGCAAAGAAGTACGGGCCAAAACTTACAATGTTGGCGAATTAGTTCTACGCCTGCCAGACAAGAAAAAGGACAAACTCAAGCCCAAATGGGAAGGTCCCTTCATAATCGACCAAGTCCTGACTGGTGGAGCGTACCGTCTGCGAAATGCATCGGATAACCGACTCGAGCCGAACCCATGGAACGCCGCGCGCCTACGAAGATTCTACGCCTAGCGCCGGACTATGTGTTCGTCTCCTTCCTCTGTCTATTTTTTACATATTAGTTGTCTTATATTTCTCAGCTTCTCCCTCCTTTTCTCTTACAACCTTTTAAGGGCTCATTTGCACCTTGTTCGCACATAATTGATGCGCTACCCGCGCTCATTATACCTGGGGGCTTCTTTATCAGAAGCTTGTATATACGGGCCTCATGCCCAACACATGTGTCACACTTCCGCATGTACATTTTATTCACCATTATATGCATCGATATGACTTAAGTTTTGGCCAAGATGGGTTGCCTGGCTCCTGTGCTTACCCCTACGTTCCCGATTGTTCGGCTAGGTGGTAAAGGGAGCACCTCTATGATTGTTACTGCCGGGTCAGCCGAATGTGTACCTCAGACTGGGTGAAGCCGAAAGCTAGCGTTCTTAAGGGAATATTTGGTCGGTGAACTAAAAGATGATTTTTCACTTGTTTATTTATCCGCCCCAAGATGCTTTTCTGCTTTTTTCATAGTCTGGACATGCACTTTAGGGCATGCCTCCCAGGGAAAGGAACCCATAACGGAACTATTCACCCTGGAAGATGTTTCTTACTAACCATGTAATATAACATAACTAGTTGGGCACTTGTCTGCTAAAGCACTAATGACCCCTACGCCTGGTCTCCACGCATGCCTCAGTTCTTACATAACCGAGAGGCTATTCGGACACACTCCGGACTATTGGGTCCAGAGGTTGAAGCGAAAAGGTCCGCAATGACAAATGATCTACAATCCGGCTAGAAGGCATTTTACATGTCATTTTAAATTACATAGTCAATTTTGACTGGGTATATTCTTCTTTAATACCATCCAACAGGCTGTCCAATTTACAGTCTTGTTGGGAATACTTGGCGGCCAGCCCTACCAGGCCGTACACTAAACTAACAGGGATCTCCTTCCCATCGGGCCCCACAGGTCCGACCTCGGCCATGTGGTTTGGGTCAGCCTTCGTGTACCGCGTCTTCACCATGGCCCAGGCTTCCCTGGTGCGTTGACGGTAGGCCGATATCTTCCATAATCAGAAGCGCTGCCGCGCTCCCTTTAGCTTCTCTACAAGCTCTCCAAGGCCTTCGGGCATGGAGACGGATGGCCACAAAGCCTGGACAACACCTTGCATCGCCTGCCGAACTCGTTCGTGCAATTGTGATAGCTCGGGACGAAGGTCACCCATAGAACCAGGCATTTCCTCCGCAGGCCGACCTGTCAGCATACCCACAAACATAACTCTGTTAATCGACTTCCTCGCCGAACTCTTTTTCGAAGGTTCGTTCAAGCACTTACTAAAAATGCCGCGTCGAAGCCGCCGATTCTCCTTTACGAAATCCAACAGCTGAGCACGAACATCCTTTAGTTCCTCACCCAGCTGGGTGTTGGCATCTTGAAGCTTGTTCTTCTCTTGCCTCACCCTCGTAAGCACGCTCTCGCCGGCCTTTAACTAGCGCAAGAGTTGCTGCTTGTCCGGATCCACTCGGGCGCCATCTGCACTGCTATTGTCAGAATTGCACACATGCCGCACTTCACAACATAGTCATCTTTCGAAGCATATATTACTAGAGGGGGTCTCCTTGGCCTTCCCTGTTGCGGCTAGTGCGGCCTCAAGTTGGGCCTTGCACTCTTCCAGCTCCTGGGACAGTTGAGTATTCTTTTCTGTAAGATCCTGCATAGCAAATGATCCTTAAATCAGTTATTTTAACTGTTTCAAGTCTCGGGGGCTACTGACATATATAACCATCAGATTTTCTCACCCGTATGTATTTTACATATTGCTTTCTGGCTCTGGCTAGACCATTTTGAGCGGCACAGAGGTATGCATCTCCCGTATTAAAGGCGTCCAATGCCTCTTGGGAAAAAAGCGTCACGAAGAACAGTCCGGCGGCGCCTGTGGTTCATGGCACTCTCCACCTTGGAATTGGTGGCAGACAGCCTGTCCATGTCCTCTGTCAGAGGAGCGTCCGGTGCGCGCCCTTGTTCGCCTCCGCTTTCGGACCCGGCCTTGAAGCCTGGCCGGTGGATATAGTCTGGCGGGTGCTCTTCTTCCTGAAGAGAGCATGAGCGTTAGTATGCCTTGAGGGCATAAACCCTGGGCATTAAAATTGCACGCCGTACCGTTGCGCCGGCGTCTCGATCCGGTCCGCACTTCTTTTTAGCCCGCTGGGCCTCGATGGCCCTTGTTGGCTAGCCTCCGCGGGCTCGGCCCTCCGCCTCAAGGACTTCCCCTGCAGAAAACTTCATTTGTATACGGTGATCAAAGATAAGCACAGATGGATCCTGTTGAAAATATTAGGGACTTCGGTCTCGGTTACCTTTGAGGCTGGAAGTAGTCCGGGATAATCGGCCGTAATGGACAATAAGGTGTTGTCCATACTCAATTGATTAAACACTCCATCAATCAGCTCCACGACCAAGTCCGTGTCCTCTTGGGAGTCCGGATCGAGGGACCGTTCCGGGTCCTCGGGTTGTGGAGGAGGGCTGTTTATCTCCTTTACAGTCTGGCGTAGCTCCTGCGTTAAAATTGCTAGACTAAGTACTTAACTATGGGAATATAAAAACGGATGGGCAGGTGAATATGTTTGCTTACCCAGCTTGGAGGATTGTACATAGAAAATCCGCCCCGTGGGTTTACATGGAGGAATTCCTCCTCTTATCCCTTGTACAAAGTGAACAAGATCTTCGTTAGAGTGGCAGCCGAATCTGGCCCCTTACGGCCGCATCGGATGGCGTCGTCCTCCCCGTTGAAATCCCACATTGGGTGGCCTCGGTATTGAAGCAGCTGCACCCCCCGCGTAATGCATATGGCCATGACCTCGATCATGGTCAGTCCGGAATGAGCTAACAACCTTATCCGGTTCATCAGGTAAATGACGTCCCTGTGATTTTCTTTCTGAGGGCTCCGTGGGCGCCAGCTCGGGCATTTCTTCAAGGGAGCATTATCAAACTCAGGGAGGCCGATCCGTACAGGGTCTGGCAAAGGGACATCTTCTATATAAAACCATTCTGAAGGCCAGTCTTCAGACGCCTTCTTTGGGGTTCCAGATAGATATCCGGTCCCGGCGATGCGCCATAGTTCGGCTCCGCCCACTTGATATATCAACCCCTCCTGAGAACGGGGCACGAGGCAGAACAACTTCTTCCACAGCGTGAAATGGGCCTCGATACCCAAAAACAGCTCGCAAAGGGCTACGAAGCCCGCAATATGCAATATGGAGTTAGGCGTAAGGTTGTGTAACTCGACGCCATAGAACTTCAGGAGCCCCCGGAGAAACGGATGTACTGGAAATCCGAGCCCTCTTATTAAATAAGGGACAAGGCATACCCGCTCTCCTTTGGAGGGATTGGGGACGCTCTCCGCTTGCTCTCCGCCATTATAAGTGGCAATCCCGGCTCGAACTGGGACCATGTAAGCTGGGGGGGAGAAGCCCCTTGGCTTGGAGCGCTACTAGCTCGCTGTGCGGGACGGAACACCTCTCCCAATCTCCAGGCTGAGGGCTGGGGGGCGAGAGGAGGAGCTGTATCGACCGGCCATGATGGAATGGATCTTTGTCGAATGCGCTCTAATGAATGCTCATGGAGGGAAGATGGTGTGATTCGGATCTAAGTCCCTGCCTCTTTTATAGGCGGCCCATTTTCGCAGCTAGGGGGGTAAATGAAAAAAACACCCTATCTTTTCGCATTCTTTTTGACACGTGGAAGATGGCCATTATTGGGCGCAGAAGCCAAGGAGCACAACATTCATTGGAAGCCGGACACTATTCGACGGGTATATGGGATTTGGAGAAGAACCCGCCTTGCAATGCCGAAGACAAATCTGCGTGCCCGACTCATTGTCATTGAAGCCTGGTTCGGGGGCTACTGAGGGAGTCCTGGATTGGGGGGTGTCCGGATGGCCGGACTATGACCTTTGGCCGGACTCCCGTACTATGAAGATACAAGATTGAAGACTTCATCCTGCGTTCGGATAGGACTTTCCTTGGCGTGGAAGGCAAGCTTGGCGATACGATATGTAGATCTCCTCCCATTGTAACCGACTCTATGTAACCCTAGCCCTCTTCGGTGTCTATATAAACCGGAGAGGTTTAGTCCGTAGGATGAACAACAATCGTACCATAGGCTAGCTTCTAGGGTTTAGCCTCTCTGATCTCGTGGTAGATCAACTCTTGTACTACCCATATCATCAATATTAATCAAGCAGGAGTAGGGTTTTACCTCCATCGAGAGGGCCCGAACCTGGGTAAAAACATCATGTCCCTTGTCTCCTGTTACAATCCACCTAGACGCACGGTTCGGGACCCCTTACCCGAGATTTGCCGGTTTTGACACGGACACGGGGGCTGGCCGGTGTAGCCCCGCAACCTGAAGATAAAGCCCGCCCAAGAGGCATCTGCTTGCCAGCAATAACTAGAGGAAGGATCGCCGCTGCATCCCCCATCCCATAGGCCTGGCCACGGAGAAAGGAAGCTGGAAGCTCGGGCCCGGTGCCCCCTCGCGGCACCCCGGCAGCCGGAGTCGGACCCGCACCCTGGGCAGGGCCAGTACGCTAGGGGCTCTGTGCCGGGGTTAAGCCAGGATCCTTGGAGGCACTAGCCTCCCAAGGTTTCGTCTTCACAGGAACCCTGCAAGGCCCTGGTCAGGAGAGAACACGACGTGCAAGGAATCAAGAGCAAAGTTACTTACTCATCTACAGCCACATATCTCCTCAGCTTTGGTGGTCGACGGCTGCCGTCGCTGCGGCATGGAGACCTCTTCCACTTCAAGAGCGATTCAAGGCTCAGGCGGGGCTAACCGGACCCCTACGGACAACCCCCGGGAGGAGGAGCGTTCGGTGAGACGTCGATGCCTGGCGGGATCTTCTGAGCAGCGACTCCGGAGCCGTCGGTGGGCTCCTCGCCATCGACAGCCACCTCAAAGCTGTCACCCTGAGCTTCAGGAGCCTCTGCCCTCGGAGCATAGGGTTGCACTGACCCTGCGGCGGCCCCCTTCTGGGCCTCGAGAGTCCCGATCTCCCGGCCCCCCAGTGGCGCTAGGCCTTCGGAGCAACCCTCAGCAGCTGCTGACAACAGGCGCCCCTTGCCTCCACACTTGGGTCGCACGCGAGCAGCATGGAAGTCACGAAGACGGGGTTCTCATGAGGCCCCTCAAGGCCCTTCAGGAGCAACCCCCGCTCGTTGAATAGGGGCATCTGCCCCATGAAGGCCGTCTTGTTCGAGCACTGATAGAGGAGACAACCATCTCCTGGAAGGTCAGCGGGCTCGGATTCGCCCATCAGGAGCTCAAGCACCATGCTCAAGGTCCCGGCGGTCAGTGACGGCTTCTGCAGCCTCATGGGATCCTTGATGCCGGCAAGGTCCCACATTGGGCGAGAATGGCTCTAGAGGGAGAGACGCTCTGCCTGACGAATTCCTTCACCACCATTGGCGCCGTCACCTCCAACTCCCGCAGCCTCGCCAACCTCTTCCAGACACAAGTAAGGAGACGGTCGGAGAGCTTCACGTGCCCCCAACCGGAGTTGGTCACGGCCGGCGCCCCAGGAGTCAAGAGCAGGGGGCTGCACGTGCCGGCATCCATAAGCAACCATTGCTTCTGGAACCCCTTCGCAGCAGGCGAAAGCTCGAAGTCGATGCCCGAGCATTGGCGAGCATCCACCAGCCGGAGCTAGAAGAAGTTGCAAAACAGGGCCACGAAAGGAGTAACGCCAACCATGGCCTCGCAAAGGAAGGCGAAAGTGACGAGGAGGATGACGGAGCGGGGATCCAGATGCAGTAGGTGGATCTGGTAATGCAAGATTACAACATTGAAGAAGGGAGATAAGGGGGGAATCAGACCCGCAAGGAGAGCATGGAGATAGATGGGGATCTCAGTGTCGCTCATCTTGCCCACAAGCCAAGACGCACGAGGGATGACTGTTGCCTTCCACTCATTGGAGTCAACTACCAGGGCATGGAGGACCTTTTCCAGCCCCTCCCGATTGATCACCGTCGACCGCTCAAGGACTGGCTCCAAGGCCGGCAGGTGCCTGGCCGGGGCGCTCGGCTTCCCCTTCCTCCTCCTCGACTACAAGGCCATGATAGAAGAGGGAAAAGGGGGCGAGGTGTCGGCACCGGATCTGTGCACGAAGCTACAAGATTGGGAGAAGAAGAAACGAAGGCCGAGCGCGATAACCTGCGAGGGCTAGCTACTCTGGCAACGGACGGCCACTAGGCCTGGCGGATATCTAGGTGGCATGGGGAAGTGGATATGCCAACGTCCCATCAATCGCCATGTGTCATCAAGGCTGCAGGCGGTTAGGGCCCTCGGCGCTCCACACTTGCCCTTTGGCTTTGCCTAGAAGCCAAGTCCGAGCGCGCCTTGGGCCCGTAGGCTACTGTCGGTGTTCTGGATATGGGGGTATCCAGACTTGCCTGCCTGCAGCCCACCGTGTGGCTCCATCGATGGCCTGGTATGGCCCATCTTTGACATCAACAACTTAAGACCCTTGCGAGGGGCCAAGCCTCGTGAGGCGGACGATGCCAAGACCCCCGAGGGGATCGGCCTCTTCAGGCTGGCTACCAAGGGGCGGAGTGTACTATGCAAGGTGCACCTCATGCGGCTCAGCTGACATGAGTCATGATGACCAAGGCCAGGCGGGCGCCAGCTGGCGCAGAGCGCCAGTTTCCTCTTTGGTGCAAGGGTGGCACGCCACAGGTGCAGAGTCCCGAGGAATCAGCCAAAGGTTTCCATTCCGGTGCAACAAGACCAAGACCACTAGGACGGCAGGACGCAGGTCATCACCGAGCCCACCGCAGCATCACGACCAGGGTCTTTTCGCAGGCGAAGACCACTTTAGTCAGGATAAGCTGTACTACTTGTCCCCTTTCAAATCCGGCCGTTGCGGGATCCCTTCCCGCCAACATTTGGGAGAGGGCCAAGGCCACTATAAATAGGACTTAGACACCACCATAGAGGGACATCTAGTCCACATCCAACTAGCTCTCTTGAGCACAAGAACACCTCACCTCCTGAGGCCAGTTCATCCGCTGTACTAGTTCATCCTCAGCCCCTCGAGGCAATGCACCAAAACAGTGGAGTAGGTTATTACACCGCAAGGTGGCCTGAACCAGGGTAAACTACCGTGTCCCCTTGTCTCTCCGAGCTCGTCGCGCTAGGCTTAGGAGGATCACGAGTATGCAGGCTGGGCAAGTTGAGATCTCCGCACTCACCTGCCAGGACCCCGATCCTAAGTCACACCGCTCTAGCATGTAACACATCATATCACTTTACCTGGCATGGTATTCCCACAGGTGCCACCTTACCTGGCACGGGACCGTTTGCGCCTTTTTGCTCATGTATATGATAGTGCCGCTAGCATCCATATGACAAAGAACCCGGGCTGACATGACTAGTCATGGACCCAAAGTGGCACTAACTTATAGGGACAGGCATACATGACCCAACAACGAGCGTGTCGATAAACAACGTATGAACCCAAGTTGTAGCAAGCTACATGGACTTAAAGGAACAACGTGTGATATTTCCCCGAAGGGACAGACACAGGAATGAAGAAGGACATATGCCGTCCAGCCTAAGTGTTCTGGAGCAATAGCAAGCTACCATGGCTCTGTGGAAGCACTAGGAGACATTTCCTGGTAAGAGAGGCTACCAAGGATGAACAACTAGATTGTCAGATCTCACACATACCAAGCATTTCAAATCATATACACAAATATGCTCGATATGTGCAAATACAACATGGCATCACCACATAACTCTGTGACTCAAAGTCTTATTCAATAGGCTTCGAGGAGCTAGTTATTACAAGCATGGGTCTCATGACCCAACATTCAGAGCATACAACTCAAAGCACATGCGGAAGCTTAACATGTTTAAGTATAGACATCTACAAATGAAAAAGGCTGAGAAGCCTGACTATCTACCAAATCCTTTGCCGAGGGCACAAGATCATAGCTGAGGTAGCAAGATAAACGTCGAAGTCCAAGCGGAACTACTAGCGAGACTGAAGTCTCTCTGCAAAAACATAAATTAGGCAAACATGAGTACAAATGCACCCAACAAGACTTACATCAGAACTATCTACATATGCATCAGTATCAACAAAGGGGGTGGTGGAGTTTAACTGCAGCAAGCCAGCTTTGACTTGGTGGCTATCCTGAACTATGACTGCAAGTAACTCTTTTGAGGTGGCGCACACGATTCCACATATTCACCATATCAATACACCACTATGGGCCCGCTCCCTTCTCCCTACGAGATCGCCATCCATAACACTCACGCCTATCTTGCGTATTTTAGAGTATCCACTTTCACTTGTCTATGAACTGTATAGGCAACCCAGAGGTCCTTTACCGCGGACACGGCTATTCGAATAGATGATGTTAAACCTGCAGGGGTGTACTTCTTCACACACGCTCTCACAACTTATCACCGTCTACACGACATGTACTCGACAACCTTCAAGCGGAAGCCCAACAAGGGTGTCAGCCACGACCTGACTTACCACACAAGTCCCTAGTCCAGGTTTATCGCCTATTCAGGTTCCATCCGCAGGGAGTCTGGCCAAGGTTTCCACATACGGCCCCAAACAATTTGTGCAGGGTTCCCGAGACACCAAACGGGCGCCCGGTACACCATGCCATGTGCCTACCGCAGCACAGCCTGCCCCTCGGGTCAGCGTTGCGCATGGCCTCCAGCATACTACAAACACCAGAAACTACTTGCAACTCCCGGACAGAGGACAGGGGTGGTTAATAAGTCGAGAGGGTCTACTGGTTTCGGGCCCAATGCGTGGTAGTAGCTATTCATGGATCACAAACACAGAACTCAATTCCTAAGGATGGCTTCAATGAGACAACCCACCATGTACTCCTACATGGCCTCTCACCGCTACCTGTACCAAATCGTGTTCACACACCTAGCTCACACACAGTAGGACATGTTCACAACATTCCAATTCATCCCCGATGAATCAGACCTGACTCAACTCTAAGCAGTATCAGGCATGACAAACAGGGATGAATGAGTAGGCACATCAGGGCTCAAACAACTCCTACTCATTCTAGTGGGTTTCATCTATTTATTGTGGCAATGACAGGTCATGTAAAGGATAAGGGATTCAACTACCGCATCAAGTAATAGATGAATCGTTGTTCTCCTAATGCATCTTAAGAGAGCAGGTGCGAGAGAGTGGGATTGTATCGGAATGAACAAGGGGTTTTTGCTTGCCTCGCACTTCTGAAGATAGTATAGTTCTTCATCGGTGTCATCGGTCACATCGTCGGAACATCGTCTACTGAGAGGGGACAATTACCGGCAAACAGGGAAGAACACAATCAATGCAATGCACAATATGATGCATGATCATGACATGGCAAAATGAGTGTGTTTGAGCTAATGCAACTACCAACAGAGTGGTTTGAGTCATTTTGAACCAAAGGTTCAACTCCGAACTCAAACTATGAATTCAAATAGTGCATTATCATGTTTTCATCTAAACAGCAACATTAAGTTGTTTAAACATGCATGAAACCAGCACAGATGGATAGATTGGATTTTTTTGATCATTTTCATATATAAATTATTTCACTTGGAGCTGTAGATTAATTTCTATGATTTTTTGAAGTTTTGGACATTTTCTGCAATTTCGTGACTTAAATTAAATCCTAAAGAACCTATTACTGCGTCAACATTGCGTCATGCTGACCTCAGCAGGTCAACAGACCCGGTCTAGGTCAAACTTGACAGTGGGTCCCGTATGTCAGTGTCTAACTAACTAACCTAAGTTAATTAACACTTAACCTAATACTAACTAAAAGGTTAGTGGAGCTAATTAAGCTTAGTTAAAAACTAAACTAGAATTAGTCGGGGCCGGGGCCCACTTGTTAGAGACCCAGGGGAGGTCAAACCCCTGTTCAGCAGGGTGAAACCCGTCGGCGACCGGACACCGGTGAGGCCAGACACGGGGGGGGGGGGGGGGGGGGCTCGGGTTTCGCCCTTCGGTGACCAAAGAAGCGGCGGAGGGGCTCTACGTGGAGCTGGCGAACATGCGCATCCAACAGGGCAAGTGGGAGCAACTGGGGTGGCCAGAGCTCGCCGGATACGAGCTCCTAGCGGCGGTCGGAGTTTGGGCGGGGTCGGGCTCAGCGCTGTGGTGCATGGTAGGAGGCGCTGGTGGTGGCTACGGGCTCCTGGAGTTGCGTTGAGCACAGAGGTGTGCTTGGCTTCGAGCCACTATGGCTCTAGCCATGACGACAACGAGGGACGACGACCACGAGCTTCAGCCACGGTGGTTAGTGAGGCTAAAGGAGGAAATCAACGATGGGTAGAGAGGGGTTCCGTAGAGCAGCTCACGGTGATGTCCTCGGTGATCTCAGCATGCTCGGGGACGGCTTGGTGATGGCGGAAAGTCGCTGGCAATCTGTATGGCCGAAGGAGGAAGAAGGGGTCAGGGACGACGTTTTGAGGCGTCTGGCGTCGCGTGACTTGGTGGAGGGGGCGATGGTGTCGAGGTGAAGCTCGTGGGCATGTCGGAGAGGCGAGGGGGAAGCGGTGGCTGCAGCTATGGCGAACAACGGCGACGGCTCCGTTCGGAAGCGAGCAGAGAAGGGGGAGGGGGTACAGAGAGAGAGGGGAGAGATGTAGGTGGCCGAGGGAGCTGTGTGGCGATGCGAGGGAGATCCAGGGCGACGGGAGAACAGCCAAGCAGGGAGGAGGTGGTGCGCGCGTGGTGAGCACACGCCCTCCTGCCTACTGGCAGGAGGTAGAAGACGGTGGGGTGGCTGGGCTGAGCCAGCTGCAATGCTGGGCCACATCTAGGCTGCACAGGACCTGGGTCAGCCAGGTGAGGCCCAGGTTAGTCCCTTTCTTTTACTTTTCTGTTTTTCTTTTCTATATCTTCTACAACTTTAGGGCTTTATTAAAAATACTTAGGCACTCTCAAAAATCATGAAGTTTGCTCAAGGCCACTGTTTGGAATATATCCAATAGTAAACATTTCAGTTTATGATTATTTGGACATCTAAAATATTTTATAGCATTTAAATGCCCAAATGCAAATAGAGTATGATTTAGTCTAGTGACCTTATGCTGTCCTAGAAAATGGTGCACCATTTTTGTCAGAGGTTCTATACCAAGGCAAGGAAGACGAACATTTTAGAAGGGCATTTCAGGTTCATTGGAAAAGATTTTAGTAAACCCTAGTTGGATTAAGTGGTGTTGGGGGTTTCTGCCATCCCCATTTCTACTTTTTGGGAAAAGTAAACATGATGCAACACCAGATGCTACCACTAGACATTACCAGAACTAGGAATGTGACAACTCACCCCCACTAATCAAGAATCTCATCCCGAGATTCAAGCGTATGGTAAGATGGAAGGGGGGACGCAAACTAATAAAATCTTCACGATCCAGGTTCTATTTCATAAGAACGTTGATTCGACCACTATCTTTGTCTCGATGTCTTGCTCTAAGAACTCCAACTAACATGACAACAAGAGGAAAAGAAAAACTCTAGAAGGATCGATCTTCTCGAAGATCAAACAACTCAGGATCAACTCATGGAGTGAGATATTGAGACATCTCTCGAGATGAGACATGAAGCATACATTTAGAGGGATGGAGTGAAACAGATGACAGAGGTTCACTGGGTAGACAACAATTCCACACTTAAGAAGGTAGTGAATGGTTGTCAACGTAGCGAGGAGTTGATTTGTGATGATACGATAACGAGACATCTTAGAGGAGATGACTCACAAAATTAATACCTTAAGTGGCAAAAAGAATTACTTTTGATATAGAGATCACTGAGACTCTTTATACCAGCCTAAGGCAATTCACCAACAATCGTTTGGCAGGGTGTGAAGGAATGGCATACCCAGACTAGAATGGATGATGTGGATTACCTTGTTGAAGACAATGCCATGGATGATTTTGCTTTTCATCGAAAATGGACGGGACCCAAGGTAGGACCACTTTTGAAAATGATCCTGATCAGTAATTACTGAGAAGGGTAATCCAGAGTAGGATGGCACAATGGCGGTGCAAGCTAGGAAAAAAATTGCAAATGCTGGGAATGATTCTAGTAACTTGGGAGAAGCTCAACAGTAGAGAGTGATTGCACTATTGGAATGGTTATAGCATAACCGAAGAAAACTAGGAGCAATCCCTGTTAGTGCTGGTGATAACACCTAGTGCTTGTGCCTGCTCTCAAGAACTTGAGCATTTCCATATTCATCAAGGTTTTACCAATATCCGTGACAAGGATCCTGGCAACACAACATACCGACATGATGGATATTGGTGGAGGATGCAGATGAAAGGAAGATAACACTTTCTCAGATTTCACCTTAGCGAGGCCAAGGGGACAAAATCTGGATTATCGACCGAGAGACATTTAGCACTCGGCTTCTAATGTTCTCCTTGATGTACTAGCATATCCCATTCATAGATATGGTTTGATATCTAGAACATCAAGTAAAAGGTCGGACTTCGGGAACACAAAAATCCAAAAGGGACAACTAGGAAGTAAATCCTATGAAATCCTTATGGGGAGGTGGCCAACTTCCTCAATCAAGATACTAAAATTATAGGTCTTCCGGCTGGGTGTGTTGGCCAAGACATCCACTTTACCGAGTTATAGAAAGGCCAATATTACAGTTCTTGGAAAACGTTCCAATCATCATATCTGCCTGAGATTCAGATCTGGTTGGTGTCAGGATATTCCAGACTTGTCAAGTCTAGAAAAAAAGAAAGTTTGCAACAAAAACCTATGAGATGACGTTGCGAGATTCTCGGGAATAAACTATGATAGCAAGCTCCAAAACATGAGCGGGTTCTGCTACAAACATGTGAACACGCTGTCCTGGACAATCATGACCACATAGTAGTCTCATAATAAAACACTATCGAGTTCTGATTTGGAACCACCATTGAGGATATCAAAATCTTGTGCAAGAACTAATATTTGCACATCAACTCCTTTTCCTTGAATAAATCAATCATTGGCTTGGGGTGCTAGGAATGCATATGGAATGAAGGTAGCTAATCCCACAAACCAATGTATACTTCGCACATGTATGACTGACTTGGGATGATTCCAGAGGAAGCAACATTAACTTTCTCGAGTTCACGGTGACAACTTGCATAAAATGCTCATGAATTAGAGGGAGTCACTTCTTTCATTCGGGCATATGCTTCATGCACGGGACATGAAGATAATGCTTATAAAAGTTTTCAATGCTAGCTGGATGTTCAACACGAATCAGGAAGAATATAACAATGTTGCTGATGGGCTCAACAACAAATCATCTAGGTTTCCAAGTGGAATTCCACAATTATGTGAACAAAGTGATAGCATCGGTCAGACCTTAAGATGTAATGGTGTATGCTCGAGGGATCAACCACAAGTAAGACAATATTATGAACATCGTTGGTTCTGATTTGATTTGATAGTAATCCATACCCAAATCAAGGATTGGATAAGATAATAGCATCGACAATTGATCACGAGGATCAACCAATGAAGATATTATCTTTCTTCAACACAGACACACAAGATATCCCTTAAAATGAGCTAAGTCGGACTGGCTTTTATCTTCCAACTCTCCAAGTTGTTGTTTCGCTTAACCAACTAGCTCAGGGGTGTCCAACACAGATTCTTGGAGAAGGGATGGTTTATAAGAAACCAACTTGATCACGAACTCAACATAGCGGTCAGGTGACAATCTGATAATACCTCCGAGAAGATATTCAGAAAATCACAAACCATCGATATGTTGCTAAGCTCGAGAACAATCTTGCTTTTCAGGGCAAGCCGATATGATCGAAAGAGCAATGACCTAACATAATCCAAACTCATTGATCGAAAAGTGCACCAGAAAAAAGGGCTAGGTAGCACGATCAACCTGAGGGTGATTATTCAATAATCAACATGCTAAGAATGAGGTTATTGTCCATTTAACTACCAAGCAACGGAGTTGCTAGGAGTATAGATTTCACACATCATGATTCACTTGTCAGTGTTCCGGTTGCAATAACACAGGGATCGAAGAATGAATAATGATGGCGAGAAGTATCACTGTATCAAGAGTTCATAGGATGGTGTGCAATTCCCATGATATTCTTGATATAAGGATGGTAATACCCCAAGGTAGAACAGAACAAAAGCTAGATTAGCAATCTGATCTATGGAGTACGACTGCTTTGACCCAATCCTGGAAATGGATAAGGTACCGGAGTTTGTTTCTCCTAGTCATTCCGGAATAGAATGGCTTGGCGGACCATAGGAATAGTAGACATCGATGCACACGAATGCGCGACTACTCCTGACTATCAATTGATAGGCGGGGTCAGAATGCAACTATGGAGGGACAACTCAAGGAACATATAACTTTCTAAGTTGTGGATGCATAGATTAGTATGTCAAACCAGGTTCAACATGTTTCTTCCGGATAACCCATGCAGAAAGGTAGAACTGGCAGAGTAACAACATAGAATCAAGAACTCGTCAAGAACACTCTGGTTGTGATCTTTCGGTTCAGCGAGGAACTTCTGCCATAAGCAGTTCATGGTTTTTGGAGGACGGAAATACCACGAACCTCGAGGACTAATGCAAAGGTTACTAATAACCTAAAGGAACGAGCAAACACTAACAACATGAAGTAGGTCGAGTGAATCTCAGGTTCAAAACCTAGGAATAGAATGCCTACTAACTAAATGGAATCACGGGATGCTTTCGAGAATGACGGTCAGGGTTATCACACTGGGAACACAAAACATGGCTAGCTTACTAGGTGATCCCCTAAAACACCTAGGGTCATAATAATAGTTCAAACATATACGTCGAGACAATGAGGTACCTCAACACACTGGTTAGTGTGGTTAACCTGGCCAAAAAGGACATCAATAACAGAGGGAAGGATTTTCCAAATGCATCAGACTATTTAGAAACCTGGGATGACTTGGACAGCATGACAGTTGTAAATGCTCAAAAGATTTGGGACGTTCTGCAAAAATGGTAGCATAACCACTCAGAATCACAATATCAAGGTTCCGAGTCCAACTATGAACACATGGAAGTAGTAGAGACTGAACTGAGGCTTGAATCCATCAATCCTATAAGTTTATGGATTAGTAACACGTGATCCTAATAGAAAGAAGAGAAGGCCAAGTTCCTTAACCCCGTAGAAAGATAGGATGACTCGGATCACAAGGGCATAAGGTATAAGGAGTAAAAAGAGCCTTATGTTCCCATCCACAATCAATTCCCTTATATAACTAAAGAATTTCTAGAGTCAACTTCGACCAGTTTGGGTTGGTAATCCTACAGGCAGTCAGGCTTTGATACCAAAGCTGTCAGAACCCCGATCCTAAGTCACACTGATGTAGCATGTAACACATCATATCACTTTGCGACCTCACGCACAGTATTCCAACGGGTGCCACCTTACCTGGCCCGGGACCGTTTGCGCCTTTTGGCTCACATATATGATAGTGCCTCTAGCATCCATATGACAAAGAACCCGGGCTGGCATGACTAGTCGTGGACCCAAAGTGGCGCTAACTTACAACGACAGGCATACATGACCCAGCAACGAACATGTCGATCAACAACGTATGAACCCAAGTCGTAGCAAGTTACATGGACTTAAAGGAACAACATGTGACATTTCCTGAAGGGACAAACACAGGAACAAAGAAGGACATATGCCGGCCAGCCTAAGTGTTCCAGAGCAGTAGCAAGCTACCATGGCTCAGTGGAAGCACTAGGAGACATTTCCCGGTAAGAGAGGCTACCAAGGATGAACAACTAGATTGTCAGATCCCACACATACCAAGTGTCGGTGTCAAAACCGGTGGATCTCGGGTAGGGAGTTCTAAACTGTGCGTCTAAGGCTAATGGTAACAATAGGCAGGGGACACGATGTTTACCCAGGTTCGGGCCCTCTCGCTGGAGGTAATACCCTACTTCCTGCTTGATTGATCTTGATGATATGAGTATTACAAGAGTTGATCTACCACGAGATCTTAGAGGCTAAACCCTAGAAGCTAGCCTATGATTATGATTGTTCTTGTCCTACAGACTAAACCCTCTGGTTTATATAGACACCGGAGGGGGTTAGGGTTACACAGAGTTGGTTATAGAGAAGGAGATCTACATATCCGAATTGCCAAGCTTTCCTTCCATGCAAAGGAGAGCCCCATCCGGACACGGGACGAAGTCTTCAACCTTGTATCTTCATAGTCCAACAGTCCGGCTGTCCGAGGACCCCTTACTCCAGGACTCCCTCAGTAGCCCCTGAACCAGACTTCAATGATGATGAGACCGGCGCGCAAATTGTCTTTGGCATTGCAAGGCGGGTTCCTTCTCCAAATACTTCATAGAAGATTTTGAACACAAGAATCGTGTCGGGCTCTGCAAAAACAAATTCCACATACCACCGTAGAGAGTACAATATTCCACAGATCTGATCTGCTGATAGCTTTTTATAACATCACGTCGCGGTCCGGTTATTATTCGAACCGTTTTTCGTAACCAGCCACTACATGTGCTGCGAGGCGGTTTTATTGGCACGTCTTGTCGAAGCAGAGATCGTGTCCCCCTTATCATGGGATTCTCATCAATACAGGTGTGGGTAACCCAACCATATTTGTTTAGTATGACTCCTTGATTTTAGGCAAGTCCCAAACAGTCACGCGGGGGACGCTTGATATTCGTCCTCTTTATAAGGGGGGCCAAGGCCTGTCCTTTTCTTCCCACGCTTGATCCTTCCTCTCCCAAACCTCGAGTTCCAACTCCCAAGGCTTAAGCTAAGCATTTTAGACCTTCAACCATGTCCTGATCCAACTTTCAAGGCTAGTGGATGGCCTCCTCCGTCACAGAGGAGGACGTCAAGAAGCTTAGGGAGGCTAGGTATCTCACCGCCGAGATTCCGCACAGGCTACCTGCTCAAGGGTAGGTCATCCCTACTCCCGAACCCAACGAGAGTGTTGTTTTTATTTCCCACTTTCTCCGAGGTCTAGGTTTTAGCATTGATCCCTTCGTGAGAGGGCTCATGTTCTACTACAGACTAGATTTCCACGAGCTAGCTCGGGATTCCGTCCTTCACATCTCGTGGTATATCGTTGTCTATGAAGCCTTCCTCCGCATCACCCCCCACTTCGACCTATGGCTCAAGACCTTCAATGTGAGTCCGAGGGTGATTGACGGGCGCCACGCGGAGTGTAGAGGTGCTATAATAAGCAAAGGCACCGACGCCCCATGTCCAAAGGGTTCTTTCACAGAAACTTCTGATTTATGGTAGCAGGAGTGGTTTTACATCACAGCTCCCCGAGGTACAAAGCGGGCGGCCGCTCCAGCATTCCGCTCGGGCACTCCGCCGCAACTGGCGTCATGGGTCAACAAGGGGCTGGACTGGGGGGCGATTAATGACGTGCTGACACTGCAAAGCCGCATCCGTGACCTCCTCAAGAGGGATGTCAGTCTTGTTAAGATAATGCAAGTGATGCTGGTTCGTCGAGTCCTGCCCTGCCAACGTCGTCCTCTCCGTGTGTGGGAGTTCAACCCCGAAGGACCGCGAACCATTCAACAATTCTTCGGCATGACGCTGATAGAGATGTATGGGTCATTGATCACAAATAAAGTGTCCGGACACCACCGAGTATGTGGGTCTCAACTGCAACCGTCCGGATACCCAAGTAAGTAATTCCGCTACCGAACACACCATCCTTTATGTTTATTATAACATCATTCTGAAAAATTTCTCTCTGCCAGGACTGGATAAGGAAGGTGGAGAGGATTAGGTGTTTGGCCCCTCTTCCCGAAGGCTCGCCGGATCCTTTGTTGACCAGGATGCTTGAGCGCGCACCGTACCAGGTGCCATCAAGAGAAGACGAGGGAAGGAATAGAGAAGCCACAGGCGGGCCTCATATTTTACACATCCAAATTGGGGGAGTAAGTGCCTCCACGAAGGAGGATAATCAGGGAGGGGAACCTGAAATCCCCTCTCCTCAAGGTAAGAAAAGGGCCGCCTCTGAAGACTTGGAAACGGAGGCTTCCAAACGAGGGAAGAAACCCTCGCCGAGGGGCCCTGCCCCAGAGGGCGTCCTTACCGCACAGCGGCCGCAAGGGGGCTAGCCCTCCACCGAGCCATAAGTAAAATAGTACTTTGGTAAATATATCCCGTTTTTTTCTCTGAGGATAATAACAGAAACATATTCGTTGTAGTCCGTCTCGTAGCCCTTCTCCAGAGCGTTCATCTTCGGGGGATCTTCCTCCGGAGATGATGGAGACCGAAACGCCTCCCCCTTCCTCCCCATCTCATGGGGCGGACGACCCCGAGGTGTCGTCGCGGTGGATTTCTCCCTATCCACCGAGGCCAGAAGTTGACACTTCGGTTGCCCGAAGTTCAGACTATTCGGCTCCCAAGGAGAACGAAAGAAAGAGTCTGGGATTGTCTGGCATACAGCCAGACACACTGATGGGTCTGCTCGAGCGAGCAGCCATCTCAGAGACACATCGTACCTTAATGGGTACGGTGATTGAGAGGATTTCATCTGCCAAAAGCGGATTGAATGAAGCCTTTACAAGTCTGCTAAGCGGCTTTGAGGTACGAAAAATAATATATGTATTTCTGACAGTACCGCACATGCTAGGTGTGCTCTGTATAGATAGTAGCCCCTGAGACTTTGGTCGCCACCCAGAGGTGGCAAACAGAGGATCATAATCCCAGGTAATAATTGCGCTGCTTTTTATGTGCAGGCGGCTGATTGTCCGGCGGCTGACCGGACTGCTGATTTTGCCGAACTGAAGCAGCAGCTCGACGTGGCGGATGCCTACATTGCACTTGTTAACAAGCGGCTTCACGAGGCCCAGGGTACGTATGTTCGGCTTGTCAGTAAATAGTAAGAGGAGCATTATGCTAGTATCTTATAATATATTGTGACTGCAGATGGAGCTGCTGCCGTAGAGACCCTTCGGGCGGAGCTTGCCCGAGCCAAGGAACAAGCTCGAATAGGTGATGCGGTCGCCCTGAAGGCGGTCGAAGAGTTGAGAGCCGAACATGCTGCTCATCGCCAGAGCGGGGAAAGGATAGTCGAGATGGCTGTTGAGCTAAAAGATGCCGCCGACCGCTATGAGATCCTTGAAAAGGACAGCCAAGCGAGAGTGGCCGACCTGAAGAAGGCCCTGGAGGAAGCCAAGGAAACCCGCTCTGAAATGAGAGGGATAAGGGAGGAACTTCGGGAAGCCGGAGATATCGCGGCTGGGAGGCCCTATTTGTTGCGGATGAAGTTTGGAGATCCGAAGTATGCCCCTCTAGATCAGTTGTGAAGTGCTACAGACGCGTATGCGGACCTGGCAAAGAGTGCTGCTAATGCGACTGAGTTTTACAAAGATCGGAAAGACCATCATGTAGAGAGGTTATTTTGGTCGCAGTTCAGTGCCCCAACGCATCCGCTGCCGTTGAATGAAAGGATGGCCGCATTGTCTGAACTCCATAGGATGTCCGGGCTTGCTATGAGGTCTGTCGTGGATCATCTTTGGCCACGTGGACCAAGGCCGGACAACTATTTTGGATTAGTGCAACAATTCCTTGGTGATGTGTAGCATATCGATGCCGTGAAGAGGTCGGCATGCATAGAGGGTGCGCGGATGGCTCTTGCCCGTGTTAAAACATACTGGGCTGGGATGGAAACCACCGCTATTGCAACCCGGGGTCCGGCAGAAGGCCAGGACCCGACCGAGCACTGTTTTGAAGAAGTCTTAGAAGGTGCCCGTTTAATAGAGGCTCAGTGCTCGAAGAGTGCCATGTTCGAGTGACATGTATCTCAATTGTATAGACAATGCTATTTTGATTATAAAGGTTGTGTTTATACTTTTTCCCGAAAGTATTGTAGTGCCTCCTGTGCGGCCATTTATGTATGTATATAACCTCAAAGTTAGCAGTCGTCGGCTTCAGCCCCCACGCATATAATGCAGGGGTGTTCGAGAAAACGCGTAGTCACACTTGATCCAACGTCTTGGTCCGTTAAGGAGGTGGTAGCGCGGCGAACCAGGCAATCGGACTATATAGCTTTAACACTTTCACTTAGCCATAGGAGTTTGACGGTGGGGCTACTATATAGCCCCTGGTACTTCCGCGTTCATCCGAAGATGGTGTGCGTACGTACATGACCGGAAAACCGGTCCTTCGTTAATGTGGAGGAATCGCGAAGATTCCGCTGCGTCATTGAGTGGTTGACCAGTCTCGCGCTGTATCATGACAGTCAGTTTTCGACTTTCTCTACTAAGGTGCTCATCCAGATGAACCAGGGCACAATCGCAGTAGTTCTCCCGGTGCCACCTTAGCCTATAGAGCAAAACGTAAGGTAGCAAAACACGGGAGCCGGGCAAACCCAATATTTGACCAAAGACATGATTCAGAGCTGATGCATATGAGGCCAAATTCGTGACGCCGAACACTCCCTAAGGTATTCAGTCTTTACAACATATATTGGGCTGAGAAACACCCTCCATAATAAGCCCTGAGTTTCCAGGTACGTGCATTAGTATTGTGTGACAAAAATGCCGAAAACGCCAGTATCCCTCCCGGTTGTATCAAGTTTCCGGAGGGGAAGAAGCAACAAGAGACATTAAAAAGGTTTACGCAGGGTCTTAATCTAAAGAGAAACCTTTGAGCAGGGCCCTGCTGCATGTCTGCGCCTTTATCTCCGTTGTCGTATCCTGGAAGGGTGTAGCACTATGATCATCTGTAAAAAGGAAAAACCCAGGTGAAAGACTTCATGCGAGGAGTTTGTTTATCTGAATGAACCATGAAAATGCAATATGTTATAGTATTGATAGGGTCGGGCCAAACTATGGGCCTCTCTTTTTTTGCGAGCAGCCCCTAGCACCATTTATGGGGATATCCCAGCTGGGCTCTTACATTTCGTGGAGCGCCGGACTCATCTAACCGTGTCCGTGGTCTTGACGACCAACCGTTTATTCTGGTTGGAGGGATCGCTCAGTGTTTGGCTGCTATAGCCGCCACATATTCTTCCGCACGTAAGGAACACTTTGTATTTCCGCTAACTGTGATGATGCCACATGGACCGGGCATCTTAAGTTTAAGATAGGCGTAGTGTGGCACTGCATTAAAACGAGTGAATGTCGTTCTTCCGAGTAGTGCGTGATAGCCGCTTCGGAATGGGGCGATGTCGAATGTTAGTTCTTCGCTTCTGAAGTTGTCGGGCAAACCAAATACAACCTATAGTACTAGAGAGCCCGTGCAGCGGGCCTCGACGCCTGGTATTACTCATTTAAAGGTAGTATTGCTTTGGCTGATTCTTGACGGGTTTATCCCCATTTTGCGGACAGTGTCATGATATATCAGGTTTAGACTAGTGCCGCCGTCCATGAGGACTCGAGTGAGATGGTATCCATCAATTATTGGGTCGAGCACCAAGGCAGCCGAGCCTCCATGCCGGATACTAGTCGGATGGTCCCTGCGATCGAAGGTGATTGGTGAGGCCGACCAAGGATTGAATTTGGGGGCGAGGGGCTCCACAGCGTATATGTCTTGGAGTACGCGTTTGTGCGTTCTCTTTGGAATGTGAGTTGCGTAAATCATATTTACTATTTTGACTTCTGGTGGGAATTTTTTCTGTCCCCCAGTGTTCGGCTGTCAAAGCACATCCTCGTCTTCACTTGGCGTCTCCCTCCCCTTGTGTTCGGCATTTAGCTTGCCGGCCTGCTTGAAAACCCAGCATTCTCTATGGGTGTGATTTGCAAGTTTTTCGGGGGTGCCATGAATCTGACATAATTTGTCCAGGTTCTTATTTAGGCTGGACGGTCCATCTCTGCTGCCTTTAAATGGCTTCTTCCGTTGACCGGGTCGAGAGCCGCTGAATCTGGCGTTTACCTCGTGTTATCTGGGCTGCTTTTATTGTTTCGACACTTGTTTTTATTGCGTCGCGGCTTCCTGTTGCCATCTTTGACTTCGGATGTGGCTGGGTCGCTGGTGCCACTATGGGCCAGCCAACTATCCTCGCCCACGCAAAAGCGGGTCATGAGGCTTGTTAAGGCTGCCATTGTCCTCGGTTTTTCCTGGCCGAGGTGTCTGGCAAGCCATTCGTCCCGGACACTGTGCTTGAAGGCCGCTAAGGCTTCGGCGTCGGGGCAGTCGACGATTTGATTCTTCTTAGTAAGAAATTTGTTCCAAAGTTTTCAGGCTGACTCTCCGGGCTGTTGAATTATGTGACTTAGGTCATCTGCATCCGGAGGTCGGACATAGGTCCCTTGAAAATTGGCCCTAAAAGCATCCTCAAGTTCTTCCCAACTTCCAATTGAGTTTTCGGGGAGGCTTTTCAACCAGTGACGAGCTAGTCCTTTAAACTTGAGGGGTAGGTATTTAATGGCGTGGAGATCATCTCCGCAGGCCATGTGAATGTGAAGGATAAAATCCTCAATCCAGACCCCAGGGTATGTCGTTCCGTCATATGCCTCTATATTTAGGGGTTTAAATCCTTCCGGGAATTCATGGTCCAGCACCTCATTGGTGAAGCACATGGGATGTGCAGCACCCCTGTATTTGGACATGTCGTGGCATGCTGTCGGCGGTTGTTGTGTCCGGTTCTGATTCCTGGCTTGTATTCGATCAATTTGATCGTTTTGGTAGCTCTGATCCTGTGCCGAAGCGCGCTTCCTAGATCCATAAATGGATCTAGCCATACCGGAATTTTTTGTCCAGGAGCTCACGTAAATCGTGTGCTGACTTGTGTGCGGCATCCTTAGCCGTTCTGTCACGGCCATGGGGTGGTCGGTCCGGCTTATCAGCTGTTTTCGGCTGAATGGGCTCTATAGCCTTGTCGTCGAATTTGGGTAGCAGCTTGCGGTTTGGATAGCTGTTTGTGTGGCGATCGCCACCGTATTTCTCTTCAGTGTTCTGCGCAGTCTTAAGCCTTTGCTTCTGCTTCTTTAGGCTCCCCGCAGTGGCAATAAGCCTTCTGTGGAGGTTCTCTTGTTCCAAGTATTTTTATGGGATGATTAGTGCATCATCGTCCGGACTATTCTCCTCTCCAGAGACAGATTGATTAATTTTACCCTCGGGATCAATGTCATCTGGTGTCGACTCCAGACTATGTTCACCGTCCCCTGGCTCATCCAGCTCCATTGCTGGGTCTATGGGGTCATCATTTCGTTTGGAGTCGACCGGGGTATTATTCTTTCTTGTGCTGTTGTCGCTGTTTTTACTATGGCGGGATTTGGAGCGGCGCCTACGACGTTGCTTTGGTGGCTTATCGAGGGGATTATCCTTTGTTGCATCATCACCATCGCCTTCTTTTGTCTTGTCCACTATATATATATATATATATATATATATATATATATATCATATGATGAGGTGGTAGGCCAGCGCCCAGTGGGCGGTGGTTCCTGTTCTTCTCCTGCGTCGTCATAAATACCATTGACATCTTCGGAGTCGAAATCGAGCTTGTTGGTTAAGTCATTGAAAGTGGCTATGAAGTGAGAGGTGGGTGGGGAACGAATTACCTCATCATCCACTTCCCACTCGAGCCGGACATAGTTCGGCCAAGAATCTCCTTATAAGGAAAGAGACCTTAATGAATTTTGCACATCACCCAAGGGCGAGTGCTAAAAAATATCCGCGGAGGTGAATTCCAAGACCGGTGCCCAATTAGATTCGATATGCACGGACGTACACGGTTCGGATCCTATAGCCGGAGACGAGTCCAGAGGTCCGATAATACCGACCTCATAGGAGGTGGGGTTGGTGTTCGGCTCCAAGGCTGATGAATGTGTGGCCTCCATGGAGGGGTTCATCCACCCGTCCTCGGGTGGCACAATCTTCTCCAGATTGATTCCTGGAACCGCTGTAGGCGCGTTCTTCCGAACACTGTTCGGTGGCAGATCTAAGTCATGCCCATCGTGACTGTTCGGCGCACCTGACATGGGCTTGAATCCGTCGAAGATCAAGTCTCCGCGGATGTCGATAGCATAGTTCAAGCTTCCAAACCTGAACTGATGGCTAGGGGCGTAACTATCTATCTGCTCCAGATGGCCAAGCAAGTTGGCCCGCAGTACAAAGCTGCCAAATACGAAGATCTGTCCGGGAAGGAAAACCTCCTCTTGGACCGCGTCGTTGAAGATGATTGAAGGAGCCATCAAGCCTTATCGTGACGGCACAGTGGAACTCTCAATGAAAGCATCAATGTCGGTGTCAAAACCAGCGGATCTCGGGTAGGGGGTCCCGAACTGTGCATCTAAGCTAATAGTAACAGGAGGCAGGGGACACGATGTTTACCCAGGTTCGGGTCCTCTCGATGGAGGTAATACCCTACTTCCTGCTTGATTGATCTTGATGATATGAGTATTACAAGAGTTGATCTACCACGAGATCATAGATGCTAAACCCTAGAAGCTAGCCTATGATTATGATTGTTCTTGTCCTACGGACTAAACCCTCCGGTTTATATAGACACCGGAGGGGGCTAGGGTTACACAGAGTCGGTTAAAGAGAAGGAGATCTACATATCCGAATTGCCAAGCTTACCTTCCATGCAAAGGAGAGTCCCATCCGGACATGGGACGAAGTCTTCAATCTTGTATCTTCATAGACCAACAGTCCAGCCAAAGTATATAGTCCGGTTGTCCGAGGACCCCTTAATCCAGGACTCCCTCACCAAGCATTTCAAATCATACACAGAATATGCTTGATATGTGCAAATACAACATGGCATCACAACATAACTCTATGACTCAAAGTATTTATTTAATAGGCTCCGATGAGCGAGTTATTCCAAACATGGGTCTCATGTCCCAACATTTAGAGCATACAACTCAAAGCACATGCGGAAGCTTAACATGTCTAAGTACAGACATCTATAAATGAAAAAGGTTGAGAAGCCTGACTATCTACCAGATCATGCCGAGGGCACAAGATCGTAGTTGAGGTAGCAAGATAAACGTCGAAGTCCAAGCGGAACTACTAGCAAGACTGAAGTCTCTCTGCAAAAACATAAATTAGGCAAACGTGAGTACAAATATACCCAGCAAGACTTACATTAGAACTATCTACATATGCATCAGTATCAACAAAGGGGGTGGTGGAGTTTAACTACAACAATCCAGCTTTGACTTGGTGGCTATCCTGAACTAAGGCTGCAAGTAACTCTTTTGCGTAGTGCACACGAGTCCACATATTCACCATATCAATAAACCACTATGGATCCGCTCCCGTCTCCCTACGAGATCGCCATCCATAGCACTCACACTTATCTTGCGTATTTTAGAGTATCCACTTTCACTTGTCCATGAACTGTACAGGCAACCCAGAGATCCTTTAGCGCGGACGCGGCTATTCAAATGGATGATGTTAAACCTGCAGGGGTGTACTTATTCACACACACTCTCACCACTTATCGCCATCTACATGACATGTACTCAACAACAAGTGTGTCGGCCATGACCTGACTAACCACACAAGTCCCTAGTCCAGGTTTATCGCTTATTCAGGTTCCATCCGCGTGGAGTCCGGCCAAGGTTTCCACATACAACCCCGAACGATGTGTGCAGGGTTCCCGAGACACCAAATGGGCACCCGGTACACCGTGCCACGTGCCTACCGCATCACAGCCCAGCCCTCGGGTCAGCGCTGTGCACAGCCTCCAGCATACTACAAACACCAGAAACTACTTGCAACTCCTGGACAGAGGACAGGGGTGGTTAATAAGTCGAGAGGGTCCATTGGTTTTGGGCCCAACATGTGGTAGTAGCTGTTCATGGATCACAAACACAGAACTCAGTTCTTGAGGACGGCTTCAGTGAGACAACCCACCATGTACTCCTACACGGCCTCTCAACGCTACCTTTACCAAATCGTGTTCACACACTTAGCTCACACACAGTAGGACATGTTCACAATATTCCAAATCATCCCCGATGAATCAGACCTGACTCAACTCTAAGCAGTATCAGGCATGAAAAACAAGCATGAATGAGTAGGCACATCAGGGCTCAAACAACTCCTACTCATGCTAGTGGGTTTCATCTATTTACTATGGCAATGACAGGTCATGCAGAGGATAAGGGGTTCAACTACCACAGAAAGTAACATATGAATTGTTGTTGTCCTAATGCAGTAAAAGAGAGAAGGAGCAAGAGAGTGGGATTGTATCGGAATGAACTAGGGGTTTTTGCTTGCCTAGCACTTCTGAAGATAGTATAGTTCTTCATCGGTGTCATCGATCACATCGTTGGAACATCGTCTACTAAGAGGGGACAATTACCGGCAAACAAGGAAGAACACAATCAATGCAATGCACAATATGATGCATGATGATGACATGGCAAAATGAGTGTGTTTGAGCTAATGCAACTACAAACAGAGTGGTTTGAGTCATTGTGAACCAAAGGTTCAACTCCAAACTCAAACTATGAATTCAAATAGTGCATTATCATGTTTTGATCTAAACAGCAATGTTAAGTTGTTTAAACATGCATGAAACCATCACAGATGGATAGATTTGATTTTTCTGATCATTTTTCATATATAAATTATTTCATTTGCAGCTCTAGATTAATTTCTACAATTTTTTGAAGTTTTGGACATTTTCTGCAATTTTCTGAATTAAATTAAATCCAAAAAAACCTATTACTGCATCAGCATTGCATCATGCTGACCTTAGCATGTCAACATACCCGATCTAGGTCAAACCTGACCAGCGGGTCCTGTATGTCAGTGTCTAACTAACTAACCTAAGTTAATTAACACTTACCTAATACTAACTAAAATGTGAGTGGATCTAATTAAGCTTAGTTAAAAACTAACCTAGAATTAGTAGGGGCCAGGGACCACTTGTCAGTGACCCAAGGGAGGTCAAACCCCTAGTCAACGGGGTCAAACCCGCTGGCGACTCAACGCCGGCGAGGCCAGACACGGTGGAGGGCTCGAGTTTCGCCCTCCGAGAACCAAACAAGCGGCGGAGGGGCTCTACGTTGAGCTGGTGAACGTGCACATGCAACGAGGCAAGTGGAAGCAGCTGGGGTGGCCGGAGCTCGCCAGAAACGATCTCCTGGCGGCGGTCGAAGTTTGGGAGGGGTCGGGCTCGGTGCTGCGGTGCATGGGAGGAGGAGATGGTGGTGGCTACGGGCTCCTGGAGCTGCGTTGAGCACAGAGTTGTGCTTGGCTTCGAGCCGTTGTGGCTCTAGCCACGACGATGACGAGGCACGGCGGTGGCGAGCTTCAGCCGCGGTGGTTAGTGAGGCTAGAGGAGGAAATTGACGGTGGGGAGAGAGGGGTTCGGTAGAGGAGCTCACGGCGATGTCGGTGGTGATCTCAGCATGCTCGGGGACGGATTGGTGACGGCGGAAAGTCACTGGTGATCTCCATGGCGGAAGGATTAAGAAGGGGCCGGGGACGGTGTTTTGAGGCATCCATCATCGCGTGACTTTGTGGAGTGGGCGAGGGCGTCAAGGCGAAGCTCGTGGGCATGTTGGAGAGGCGAGGGGGAAGCGGTGGCTGCGGCTCTGGCGAACGGCGGCAACGACTCCATTCGAAAGCGAGCAGAGAAGGGGTAGGGGGTCCAGAGAAAGAGGGGAGAGATGTAGGGGGTCGAGGGAGGTGCGTGGCGATGCGAGGGAGATCCAGGGCGACGGGGGGACAACCAGGCAGGGAGGAGGCGGCGCGCGCGTGATGTCTACTACACAACCTTCTTCTTGTAGACGTTGTTGGGCCTGCAAGTGCATAGGTTTGTAGGACAGTAGCAAATTTCCCTCAAGTGGATGACCTAAGGTTTATCAATCCGTAGGAGGTGTAGGATGAAGATGGTCTCTCTCAAGCAACCCTGCAACCAAATAACAAAGAGTCTCTTGTGTCCCCTACACACCCAATACAATGGTAAATTGTATAGGTGCACTAGTTCGGAGAAGAGATGGTGATACAAGTGCAAAATAGATAGTAGATAAAGGTTTTTGTAATATGAAATTATAAAAACAGCAAGGTAACAAGTGGTAAAAGTGAGCATAAACGGTATTGTAATGATAGGAAACAAGGCCTAGGGTTCATACTTTTACTAGTGCAAGTTCTCTCAACAATAATAACATAGATAGATCATATAACAAGCCCTCAACATGCAACAAAGAGTCACTCCAAAGACACTAATAGAGGAGGACGAACGAAGAGATTATGGTAGGGTACGAAACCACCTCAAAGTTATTCTTTCGGATCGATCTATAAAAGAGTTCGTACTAGAATAACACCTTAAGACACAAATCAACCAGAACCCTAATGTCACCTAGATACTCCATTGTCACCTCAAGTATCCGTGGGCATGATTATACGATATGCATCACACAATCTCAGATTCATCTATTCAACCAACACAAAGTACTTCAAAGAGTGCCCCAAAGTCTCTACCGGAGAGTCAAGAACGTGTGCCAACCCCTATGCATAGGTTCATGGGCGGAACCCGCAAGTTGGTCACCAAAACATACATCAAGAGGCACATGATATCCCATTGTCACCACAGATAAACACAAGACATACATCAAGTGTTCTCATAAAAGACTCAATCTGATAAGATAACTTGAAAGGGGAAAACTCAATCCATCACAAGAGAGTAGAGGGGGAGAAACATCATAAGATCCAACTACAATAGTAAAGCTCGGGATACATCAAGATTGTTCCATAGAGGGAACACCAGAGAGAACACGAGAGAGAGAGAGATCAAACACATAGCTACTAGTACATACCCTCAGCCTCGAGGGTGAACTACTCTCTCCTTGTCATGGAGAGCGCCGGGATGATGAAGATGGCCACCGGTGAAGGATTCCCCCTCCGGCAGGGTGCCGGGAAGGGCTCCCGAGAGGTTTTTGGTGGCTACAGAGGCTTGCGGCAGCGGAACTTCCAATCTATCTTCTCCCTGGATGTTTTTAGGGTACATAGGACTATATAGGCGAATGAAGTCGGTCGGGGGGTGCTCGAGGGGCCCATGAGACAGGGGGGTGCGCCCTACAGGGGGGGCGCCCTCCTATCTCGTGGAGTCCTCGAGTATCTTCTGACTTGAACTCCACGTCTCCAGGATGATATTCTTCCAAAAAATCACGTTGCCGAAGGTTTCATTCCGTTTGGACTCCGTTTGATATTCCTTTTCTTCAAAATACTGAAACAGGCAATAAAACAACAATATGGGCTGGGCCTCCGGTTAATAGGTTAGTCCCAAAAGTAATATAAAAGTGTATAATAAAGCCCATAATCATTCAAAACACATACTAATATAGCATGAATGCTTCATAAATTATAGATACGTTGGAGACATATCAGCATCCCCAAGCTTAATTCCTACTCGTCCTTGAGTAGGTAAATGATAAAAGAAAGAATTTATGAAGTGTGAATGTTAGAAGGTGCATAAGTTTGATCAATGATAATTTCAATCACCTTTACTAGCATCATTATATGTCATAACAATAGTTCATCTCATAAAACTTTTCACAAACTAGTAACAAGCAATTCACATGTTAAAGTATAGACCATAAACTTTCTTGAAAACTAGCAAACTTCATTCTTAGTCATCAAACAATTGCAATTCATCTTACTTTCAGGAAGAGTCTATGTCAGAGCATTGGTTTAGCAAACTTCACATACTCAACTATCATATAGTCTTCTACAATTGCTAACACTCACACAATACTTGTGGTTATGAAGTTTTAATCAGACACAGAGAAAGATTGGGGCTTATAATGTTGCCTCCAAACATATTCACCTTTGGGTGATGTCAACAATAATAGTTCATGCTAACGTACATCCAATTGGATATATATATATCAGGATCACCCCAACACAAAGTGCTTGCCAAAGGATAAAATAAAAAGGGAAAGGTGAAGATCACCTTGACTCTTGCATAAAGTAAAAGACATAAAGTAAAAGATAGGCCCTTCGCAGAGGGAAGCAGGGATTTGCAGAGGTGCCAGAGCTCGATTTTAAAATAGAGATAAATAATTTTGAGAGGTATGATCTCATTGTCAACATAACAACCAAGAGTTCCCAGTATCTTCCATACTACATACATTATAGGCGGTTCCCACGCAGAATGGTAAAAGTTTATACTCCCCCAACCACCAACAAACATCAATCCATGGCTTGCTCGAAACAACGAGTGCCTCCCACTAACAACAATCCTGGGGGAGTTTTGTTTAATTATTTTGATTTGATTTTGATCTTTTTGATCATGGGACTTGGCATCCCGGTTACCGCCACTTTCTCCAGAATGAGGAGCGGATTCCACTCCTCTTGAGAATAACCCACCTAGCATGGAAGACACTGATAGCCCCTAGTTGTTACATGAGAAATTCGGGCATACAAAACAGATTATAATTTGAAGGTTTAGAGTTTGGCACATGCAAATTTACTTGGAACGACAGGTAAATACCGCACATAGGTAGGTATGGTGGACACTCATGGCAAAAACTGGGTTTAAGGATATTGGATGCACAAGTAGTATTCCCGCTTAGTACAGATATTTAGGCTAGCAATGGGATAAAGGCAAGCTCAACATGTTTGAATGATCCATTACAATATACTTTAACTGAGATGCGAGAAAACACAACCCATTATGTTGTCTTCCTTGTCTAACATCAACTCTTTAGCATGTCATACATAATGAGTGCTCACAATTATAAAATATGTCTATGATAATATATTTATATGTGAAATCTCTCTTCCTTCAATATTCTTTCATGAATTGTTCAAATGACCAATACAATGCTTGCTAACTGTCAATAAATTTACAACCTCTACTTCTTAGATGTGAAGTCGTTACTCCCCATGGGATAAACAAAAAAGAGACATATATAATTTCAGATTTCTGACATTCAACTCATTCAACCATTTACTCATAGGATATAAGTGAAGCACACGAGTAAATGACAAACTACTCCAAAAAGATATAAGTGAAGAACAATAAGTAGCAAAATAATTATGCAACTATGTGAAGACTCTCTCTCAATAAACAATTTCAGATATTGGTATTGTATTCAAGCAGCAAGAAAAACAAAATAAAATGACATTGCAAGGATAGCACAACTCATGTGAAGAAGCGAAAATTTAGGCTCAACCGATACTAACCTATAGTGGTTGAAGAAGAAAGGTGGGATGCCTACCGGGGCATCCCCAAGCTTAGATGCTTGAGACTTCTTGAAATAATATCTTGGGGTGCCTTGGGCATCCCCAAGCTTGAGCTTTTGTGTCTCCTTAATTCCTTTCATGTCACGGTTTCTCTTTTTATCAAAAGCTTCATTCACAACAAACTCAACAAGAACTCGTGAGATAGGTTAGTATAAACCAATGCAAAACCATATCATCTTATACTGTACAAATTAATAACATTACTATTCAACATTGAATACTAAATGTCTCTGCATATTTAATACTCCTATCCTCCAATAGAATCATTAAACAAGCAAACATATGCAAACAATGCAACCATAACAGCAATCTGTCAAAACAGTACAGTCTGTAAAGAATGCAAGAGCATCAATACTTCCCTGACTCCAAAAATTATGAACTAAAATTCCCACTGTAATAAATTTATCATAGCTTAATATGCAAAAAGATTGAACGTAATAGCATTCTCTGACGTTTCTAGGGAATTTTTGCAACAGCGGTAAACCTTCTGTTTTCAAACAGCAACATGTATACAAGCAAAATAAGCATGGCAAAGGCTATCCTTAACTTTTTATTGAAACTAAAGATGCAAAACATTATTCTAACTAACAGCAAGCAAAAACTAACAAAATAAAATGACGCTCCAAGCAAAACACATATCATGTGGTGAATAAAAATATAGCTCCAAGTAAAGTTACCAATGAACGAAGACGAAAGAGGGGATGCCTTCCGGGGCATCCCCAAGCTTAGTCTCTTGGTTGTCCTTGAATATTACCTTGGGGTGCCTCGGGCATACCCAAGCTTAGCCTCTTGCCACTCCTTATTCCATAGTCCATCGAATCTTTTACACAAAACTTGAAAACTTCAACCACACAAAACTCAAAACAAAACTCGTAAGCTCCGTTAGTATAAGAAAATAAAACCACCACTTAGGTACTGTAATGAACTCATTCTAAATTCATATTGGTGTTAAACGTTATGTATTCCAACTTCTCTATGGCTCATACCACTTAATACTAGCCATAGATTTTACACAAAACTTGAAAACTTCAACCACACAAAACTCAAAACAAAACTCGTAAGCTCCGTTAGTATAAGAAAATAAAACCACCACTTAGGTACTGTAATGAACTCATTCTAAATTCATATTGGTGTTAAACGTTATGTATTCCAACTTCTCTATGGCTCATACCACTTAATACTAGCCATAGATGCATCAAAATAAGCAAACAACACAACAAAAATAGAATCTATCAAAAACAGAACAGTCTGTAGTAATCTGTATCGAAAGTATACTTCTGGAACCCCAAAAAATCAGAAATAAATTTCTGGACCTGAGGAATTTGTCTATTAATCGCAGACTAAGGCATAGCCTAGTGGTAGGAAGGGGCTGATGTCTTCCCACCCACCCAGGTTCAAGGCACGGTACTTGCAATTTGGGTTTGTTGCATCAATTATACTATGGGGGGTCCCTTACAGTCTTTCTATCAAAAAAAATTGTCTATTAATCATCTTCAAAAAGAATCAACCTAAAATCACTCTCCAATAAAAACTAGCAGCCATTCTCGTGAGCACAAAAGTTTCTGTTTTCTACAGCAAGATCATATGAACTTCACCCAAGTCTTCCCAAAGGTTCTACTTGGCACTTTATTGAAACAAAAGCTATAAAAAATGTTTACTACAGTAGCATAATCATGTGGACACACAAAAACAGTAAGGATAAATATTGGGTTGTCTCCCAACAAGCGCTTTTCTTTAATGCCTTTCTAGCTAGGCATGATGATGCCAATGATGCTCACATAAAAGATAAGAATTGAAACATAACGGGAGAATCATGAAGCATATGACTAGCACACTTAAGTCTAACCCACTTCCTATGCATAGGGATTTTGTGAGCAAACAACTTAGGGGAACAATAATCAACAAGCATAGGAAGGTAAAACAAGCATAACTTCAAAATTTTAAGCACATAGAGAGGAAACTTGACATTATTGCAACTCCTACAAGCATATGTTCCTCCCTCATAATAATTTCCAGTAGCATCATGAATGAATTCAACAATATAACCCGCACCTAAAGCATTCTTTTCATGATCTACTAGCATAGAAATTTTACTATTCTCCACATAAGCAAATTTCTTCTCATGAATAGTAGTGGGAGCA
The DNA here is from genome assembly GCF_018294505.1 of Triticum aestivum. Classification (NCBI taxonomy): domain Eukaryota; kingdom Viridiplantae; phylum Streptophyta; class Magnoliopsida; order Poales; family Poaceae; genus Triticum; species Triticum aestivum. The sequence goes on from NC_057801.1 coordinate 186,890,883, forward strand.
AACTCAACAAAATAATTATCATGTGAGAAACTAAAATCATGATGACAAGTTTCATGTTTATCATTATTCTTAATAGCATACAAGTCATCACAATAATCATCATAGATAGCAACTTTTTTCTCATAATCAATTGGAACCTCTTCCGAAATAGTGGAATCATCACTAAATAAAGTTGACACTCTTCCAAATCCACTTTCATGTTCATCACAATAAGATTCAATACCCTCCAAAATAGTGGGATCAATACTACCTAAAGTTGACACTCTTCCAAACCCACTTTCATCAATATAATCATCATAAATAGGAGGCATGCTTTCATCATAATAAATTTTATCATCAAAACTTGGGGGACAAAATATATCATATTCATCAAACATAGCTTCCCCAAGCTTGTGGCTTTGCATATCATTAGCATCATGGATATTCGAGGATATCATACTAACAACATTGCAATCATGCTCATCATACAAAGATATAGTACCAAACATTCTAATGCATTCTTCTTCTAGCACTTGAGCACAAATTTCCCTTCCATCATTCTCACGAAAGATATTAAAAAGATGAAGCGTATGAGACAAACTTAACTCCATTTTTTTTGTAGTTTTCTTTTATAAACTAAACTAGTGATAAAACAAGAAACAAAAAGATTCGATTGCAAGATCTAAAGATATACCTTCAAGCGCTAACCTCCTCGGCAACGGCGCCAGAAAAGAGCTTGATGTCTACTACACAACCTTCTTCTTGTAGACGTTGTTGGGCCTGAAAGTGCACAGGTTTGTAGGACAGTAGCAAATTTCCCTCAAGTGGATGACCTAAGGTTTATCAATCCGTAGGAGGCATAGGATGAAGATGGTCTCTCTCAAGCAACCCTGCAGCCAAATAACAAAGAGTCTGTTGTGTCCCCAACACACCCAATACAATGGTAAATTGTATAGGTGCACTAGTTCGGCGAAGAGATGGTGATACAAGTGCAAAATAGATAGTAGATAAAGGTTTTTGTAATCTGAAATTATAAAAACAGCAAGGTAACAAGTGGTAAAAGTGAGCGTAAACGGTATTGCGATGATAGGAAACAAGGCCTAGGGTTCATACTTTCACTAGTGCAAGTTCTCTCAACAATAATAACATAGATAGATCATATAACAAGCCCTCAACATGCAACAAAGAGTCACTCCAAAGACACTAATAGAGGAGAACGAACGAAGAGATTATGGTAGGGTACGAAACCACCTCAAAGTTATTCTTTCGGATCGATCTATAAAAGAGTTCGTACTAGAATAACACCTTAAGACACAAATCAACCAAAACCCTAATGTCACCTAGATACTCCATTGTCACCTCAAGTATCCGTGGGCATGATTATACGATATGCATCACACAATCTCAGATTCATCTATTCAACCAACACAAAGTACTTCAAAGAGTGCCCCAAAGTCTCTACCGGAGAGTCAAGAACGTGTGCCAACCCCTATGCATAGGTTCATGGGCGGAACCCGCAAGTTGGTCACCAAAACATACATCAAGAGGCACATGATATCCCATTGTCACCACAGATAAGCACGACAAGACATACATCAAGTGTTCTCATAAAAGACTCAATCTGATAAGATAACTTCAAAGGGGAAAACTCAATTCATCACAAGAGAGTAGAGGGGGAGAAACATCATAAGATCCAACTACAATAGCAAAGCTCGGGATACATCAAGATCGTGCCATAGAGGGAACACCAGAGAGAACACGAGAGAGATAGATCAAACACATAGCTACTAGTACATACCCTCAGCCTCGAGGGTGAACTACTCTCTCCTCATCATGGAGAGCGCCGGGATGATGAAGATGGCCACCCGTGAAGGATTCCCCCTCCGGCAGGGTGCCGGGAAGGGCTCCCGAGAGGTTTTTGGTGGCTACAGAGGCTTGCGGCGGCGGAACTTACGATCTATCTTCTCCCTGGATGTTTTTAGGGTACATAGGACTATATAGGCGAAAGAAGTCGGTCGGGGGGTGCTCGAGGGGCCCATGAGACAGGGGGGCGCCCTACAGGGGGGGGGGGCGCCCTCCTATCTCGTGGAGTCCTCGAGTATCTTCTGACTTGAACTCCACGTCTTCAGGATTATATTCTTCCAAAAAATCACGTTGCCGAAGGTTTCATTCCGTTTGGACTCCATTTGATATTCCTTTTCTTCAAAATACTGAAACAGGCAATAAAACAACAATATGGGCTGGGCCTCCGGTTAATAGGTTAGTCCCAAAAATAATATAAAAGTGTATAATAAAGCCCATAATCATTCAAAACACATAGTAATATAGCATGAATGCTTCATAAATTATAGATACGTTGGAGACGTATCAGCACGCGGCAAGCACACGCCCTCCTGCCTACTGGCAGGAGGTAGAAGACGGTGGGACGGCTAAGCTGGGCCAGCTGCAGTGCTGGGCCACAACTGGGCTGCACAGGACCTGGGTCAGCCAGGTGAGGCCCAGGTAAGTCCCTTGCTTTTTATTTTCTGTTTTTCTTTTATGCAACTTCAGGGCTTTATTAAAAATACTTAGGCACTCAAAAATCATGAAACTTGCTCAAGCCCACTATTTGGAATATATCCAACAGTAAACATTTCAGTTTATGATTATTTGGACATTTAAAATATTTTATAGCATTTAAATGCCCAAATGCAAGTAAAGTATGATTTAATCCGTGACCTTATGTTGTCCGAGAAAATGGTGCACCATTTTTGTCAAAGGTTTTAGACCAAGGCGAGGATGATGAACATTTTAGAAGGGCATTTTAGGTTCATTGGAAAAGATTTTAGTAAACCCTAGTTGGATTAAGTGGTGCTGGGGGTTTCCGCCATCCCCATTTCAACTTTCTGGGAAAAGTAAACATGATGCAAGCACTAGACATTACCAGAACTAGGGATGTGACATCACCCCAGAGTTGGAACCTTTCAAGGGTTTGCCGAACCCGTAATCCAACAAGCTTGGGAACACATCATCCTGGATTTTCGAATGGATGACTGGCAGAGAAAAGATCAAGTGCTCGATAGATCAATTTTTTGCCATGATAAATCTTTCGATGTGAATTTGAGAATGATAGAATACACATGCTGCATTTCTGGGAAGTGTATGAAGCACAACTCCACATTCTGATGGATCCCACCATGGTTGGTGATGAATGCATTAATATTGATCTGAAAAAGTTGGCCTATGGACAACAAAGTAATGTTTCACATTCTGTGCAATACTATCATGCCAACGAACAAACCAAATTCCATCCAAGGCATTGTGGGAAATGCTCTTCTAGCCATGTCTCAAGGAATTAAGTTCGATATTCTGGACCTTTTCATTCGAAACCTCGCATGTGCAGCTGACAGCCCTCAGTCATTGAAGCCTTATGCTCCTTGGATCATGTTTGCAATCGAGCAGCTCACTCATGAGAAATTCTTCTTGGCTTATTTTCTGAAGTTATTCATGCCACCAGTTCTGGACATTCTACGCGTAGTGAAGGATATTGGAAAAGGGAAGGAACCTGTTGATGCTGCTATCGCGTCTGCATCTGATTCTGCACTGAAGATCAAGAAAGCCAGGGTTGAAATCCCTCGTGAGGAAAATCCTTCCCTGTATGAAATCTACATGTGCACACAGCAAGCATTGGAGAGACACATTAAGCTGGATAGAAAGGAAAAGCTGGAGCTAATGACTAAGATGAATTTACTTCACAATCATACCTGCCAAATTCTTTTGTATGAGAAGGAGGCAAAGAAGAGCTCATGGACTCTCCTCAGACAACATTATTCTCACAAGCAGCTGGCTTCCAAAGGAATCATGAAGGATTATGACTACATGGACTTGCTTGCGGTTCCTCGCGTCCGAAGACAAACTCCAGTGCTCCCTGATCGTTTTGCATCAACTGACCTGCTGTTTGTCGACCATGGTGATGAAATTGAAGACACCACTAGAACACTAATATACAAGCCAGATGCTCATCTCGCCAGTTCCTCAAGAGCCCATGCTGCTACTACTGCTTTGGCCTCGACCATTCCTTACTTTGCGAATTCTGATTCGTCAAGTGGTTTTAATTCTGATTCTGAGGATAGGCCCGAAGAATAGTTCCTCGTCTGCTATCTCTTTCCTTTTTGACACTTGTTGACAAACAGGGGGAGTAGTACATCCAGTGATAGATTATCGGGGTTCTTGCAGGGTGTTTTTATTTGCAAGCTGTTTTTCACAGTCGAACATTTGGTTTCCCTCGAACTATTTGCTTGAAGAACTTAATGCACCGCCTGTGGTGTTGAAATAATCGGTCGCCATGTAGCATTAATAACCCCTCCTACAATATTATTTGCTTCGTACTGTCTGTTTGCAGGTACCACCGAATGAGTTTTTCCCTTGCAATGATTATCTTCGATAACTATCTATCATACAGGGGAAAATATTTTCTCATTGAAGAAGAATAGGAAATCATCAAGTAATGATACTAAAGGGGAGAAAGACTTTGAGTACTAAACAAATTATACCTATTGTGGTTGGATATGCTATGATTTTTATCCTTCATTATCTAACTCCATAGGAAGAGAAAGTCTGTCTAAGTGTCGTGGGACACACGATCACCTATGGGGCCACTGGCCCCTTTCGTAGTTCGGCAAGGGGAAGATCATGTTGCACAAAGAGTGGAGGCCATGACGCAACACGACGATGGACTCTGGTGATTTGTACCCAGGTTCGGGCCGCTGAGAATTGTAAAACCCTACTCCTGCTTTGGTGGATTGGTTGGAAGAACAGAAAGAATGTGCAGCGCTCAAGCCCGACAAGGTGGCCTCGGGGAGAGCTGCTACGCACATACAAGTGTGCAATGGTCTAAATCCCTTTCTAGGTAGCCTTGGACCTCCTTTTATAGCTCAAGGGGTAACCACAGTGGAAAAACAATCATTATCATGTGATTAGATAGATAATAGTGCTATCATACCTAACTCTAGCAGTTAGGATAAAGTGCATTAAATGCACTGCTAGGTGTCATGCTGAGGGCGAAGCCCAGCAAGCCTGTCGTGCCGCTTAATTATCTCATCCTTATCACCTTGACACACCTCTGGACGGGTGTCAAATGGGTGTGATCTGTCTTCCAACGAGCTGCCACATACTTAGTGGAAACCACTTAACCACCTGAAGCTCGACACCGCACCGGTAAGTGACTTGCGTCACTATGCGGTGGAGCGGTGGTGCCTTGGCGGGATTTCTGGTCTTGGCGACCCCGGCAGGGCTGCCGGGGTTATCCTGGATTTGCTTCCGGGGCGGACTCGACCTAGCCAAGCTCTCGTTCTTGGCAAGGGAGGCCTTCTCAAGGTGATATGTTGCTGTCTTGATCCTCTTAATGCTCTCCTTGTCTCACGAAGAGCGGCTTCTCTGGCTTGGCCTTGTTTTGTATGCTTGTGTTGGACATACGATCGCTGGCATGCCTGTGTATGAGTCTGGTCAACGAACATGTATCGGCGTTCTGGATATGGGGGTATCTAGACTTGCCTGCCTGCGGCCCACCACGTGGCTTCCCCGACGGCCTGGTACAGCCTAGCTTCAGCATCAGCGACTCAAGACCCTCGTGAGGGGCCAAGCCTCGCGAGGCAGACAACGCTAAGACCCCCGAGGGGATCGACCTCTTTAGGCTGGCTCCTGAGGGGCAGAGAGTTCTATGCAAGGTGCACCTCACGAGGCTCAGCTAACGTAAGCCATGATGACCAAGGCCAGGCGGGCGCCAGCGGGCACAGAGCACCAGTTTCCTCTGTGGTGCAAGGGAGGCAAGCCACAGGCGCGGGGTTCCGAGGAATCAGCCAAAGGTTTCCATTTTGGTGCAACAAGATCAAGACCACCAGGACGGCAGGACAGATGTCATCACCGAGCCCATTGCAGCGTCACAACCAGGGGCTTTTCGCAGGCGAAGGCCATTTTAGTCAGGATAAGCTGTACTTCGTATCCCCTTTCAAATCCGGCCGTTGTGTGATCCCTTCCCGCCAACATTTGGGACGAGGACCAATGCCACTATAAATAGGACTTAGCCACCACCACAGAGAGGGAGAACAAAGTTGAGGGCGAGAGCATCAGATCCACTCTCACCCGACCACCTCACCAGGTCTCTTGAGCTCAAGAACACCTCACCTCCTGAGGTCTATTCATCCACTATACTAGTTCATCCTAAGCCCTTCGAGGAAATCCACCAAAACATTGGATTAGGGTATTACACCGCAAGGTGGCGTGAACCAAGATAAACTGATGTGTCTCTTTGTCTCTTCGAGCCCGATGCGCTAGGATTAGGAGGATCGCGAGTAGGCAGACTGGGTAGGTTGAGATCTCCGCATGCACCCCAGAGTTCGAACCTTTCAAGGGTTTGCGGAACCTGTAATCCGACATTTGGCTCGCCAGGTAGGGGTGCATCGGAGATCCTCTGCTCCCTCCGTCAGATCGCGCCCTCGGCTTCAATGGCGGGCACTTCTCCATCGAGTCGACCGACACGCTCCTTCGAAGAAGCAATGGGGCTGCACCCTTTCACCCCCTCCCTGCGTCGGGTGGAATGGCTGCCCAAGTTCAGGCCCGAGCTGCCGCCACGCTACGACGACATGACGGACCCGGCTGGCTTCCTCTAGGCGTACGAGGAGGCAATCTGGGCAGCCGACATAGATGACAAGGTGAAGGCCAACTAGCTCCCCATGGATCTTGTGGGAGTGCCGTGCGCCTGGCTGCTCCACCTACCGAAGTCCTGTATGGCCTCTTGGGAGGAGCTGCATAGGCTCTTCATCACGCACTTCGGGGCACCAATGCCCCCTGTCATTGCGACCCTCTTAGGCGGCTCGTAGGCGCCACCTTCTGATCGGCATATCAAGCAATTCTACTGGCAAGTAAGTGTTGCCCAATTGAGCTCGGGGGCTCCTCGGAGTTGCGCTGCGCAGAAAGCCGACCTTTCCTTCGGCCCAAAAGACCATCCAGCGACCATGGTAGGAGCAGGAGTGCTCCCAATGCTCTGCACCCCCACCATGTGCAACGTGGCGGTCACCAGGACCCTCGTCGATGGTGCAGCCGGCCTCAACGTGCTCTCCACGGAGGCGTTCGGCCTGGTGCTCGTGCCTCCTGGCCGGCTCTGCCCCACCAAGGCCTTCTCCCGGGTCGGCGGTGGCTTCGCTCGCTCACTGGGGCAAATCCGTCTCCCTATTACCTTCGGGACTCGCGACAACTACCACACCGAGCTCATTGACTTCGACATCGCCCAGATCAACTTGCCATATAATGCCATCCTCGGATACCTTGCCTTGGCCAAGTTTATGGCAGCAATTCACCCAACTTACAACCTCATGAAGATGCCGGGTAGCAACGGTGTCCTCGCGGTGGCAGGGGACGCCAAAGACGCGGTGCATGCCCTCAAGCTCGCCTTCAGGTCGGCGGGATCCGCGCTGCCTAGTTTAGAAAGGGGTTCCTGGGGCCCCGGGAGCAGCACCGACTAAGATGAAGCAGCTGTTCTCCAAAGACCGAGCCAAGACGAAGCAAGTGCTGGTCAGTGATGAGGGGAAAACCAGTGCCACCTTCACCATAGGAGCTGGCCTCCCTCAGTACCAGGAGAAAGCGTTGGTCGACTTATTGTGCGCCAACAAGGATGTATTCGCTTGGGAGCCCAAAGATCTGGCTGGGTTCCCAATGGGAATAATAGAGCACCACCTGAAGGTATGCCCAAACTTGCGGCCGGTGAAGCAGAAGGCCCGCCGCCAGTCCCCCGAGAAGCAAGTATTTATCGTCCAAGAAACCCGCAAGCTGCAGGACGCTGGGGTCATCACGGAAGTACGATACCCAGAGTGGTTGGCGAACCCCGTTGTCATCCCCAAGAACGGAGGGAAGGAACGCATGTGGTCGACTTCACCAACCTTAACAAGGCCTGCCCTCAAGACACCTTTCCACTTCCTCACATTGATCAGATCGTGGACTCCACCGCCGAATGCGACCTGTTGTGCTCCTTAGACGCCTTCTCAGGCTACCACCAGATAAAGATGGCCGTGCAAGATGTGGAGAAGACGGCATTCCTGACCCCCTGCGGGTGTACTGCTACACCTGCATGCCCTTCAGGCTACGCAATGCCGGGTGAAAGTGCAACTATCCCTGGGTGGTTTAGGTAATTCCTAACAACATATATCTCATTGAGCTAATGCCACTTCAAGATAAATATTTCAGGAAATCTCAATGATTGTCATGGCATGGATGAGAAAAGTGGATCCCTCAAAATGCTAATGACAAAAGGATTGGCTCAAGCTCAAAGCACAAGACTCTACATTTTCTATTTTAGTGATCCAAGATCACATTGAGTCTATAGGAAAAGCCAATACTATCAAGGAGGGATGAGGTGTTGCTTAATGGCTTTCTTGCTCAAAATGCTTAGTGATATGCTCCAAAGCCCTCAACTACTTTCTCATATCCACATATGACCTAAACCAAAAGTCAAACTCGGCCCCACCGATTCTTCCTATCCGGCGCCACTGAGTTCAGATGTCATGGCCACTGCCACAAACCCTAGGAAAATTGGTCTCACTGATAGGTATCTCAGTCTCACCAGGATAGGGTTGTAATCTCTCTATTTCCCTTCGTAACGTTTCAGTCAAACCGAGATGAGCGATCGGTCCCACCGAGATTACAATGCAAACTCCCTATTTCCTTTTCGTAACGTTTCGGTCTTACCGAGATGAGCGAATCGGTCCCACCGAGTTTGTCTGACCAACTCTCTGGTTAGCCTATTACAAAAATCGGACACACCGAGTTTGTGTAATCGGTCTCACCGAGATTATGTTATGCCCTAACCCTAACCATATCGGTCCTACCGAGTTGCATGTTGGTCCCACCGAAAATCCTAACGGTCACAAGATTTGCCAAATCGGTCCGACCGAGTTTCTCTATTCGGTCCCACCGAGATTAGCATGTTGTGTGTAACGGTCATATTTTGTGTGGAGGCTATATATACCCCTCCACCCACTCTTCATTCATGGAGAGAGCCATCAGAACATGCCTACACTTCCAACATACATTTTCTGAGAGAGAACCACCTACATTTGTGTTGAGACCAAGATATTCCATTCCTACCATATGATTCTTGATTTCTAGCCTTCCCAAAGTTGCTTTCCACTCAAATCTTCTTTCCACCAAATCCAAATCCTGTGAGAGAGAGAGTTGAGTGTTGGGGAGACTATCATTTGAAGCACAAGATCAAGGAGTTCATCATCAACACACCATTTGTTACTTCTTGGATAGTGGTGTCTCCTAGATTGGATAGGTGTCACTTGGGAGCCTCCGACAAGATTGTGGAGTTGAACCAAGGAATTTGTAAGGGCAAGAGATCGCCTACTTCGTGAAGATCTACCCCTAATGAGGCAAGTCCTTCATGGGCGACGACCATGGTGGGATAGACAAGGTTGCTTCTTCGTGGACCCTTCGTGGGTGGAGCCCTCCATGGACTCGCGCAGCCGTTACCCTTCGTGGGTTGAAGTCTCCATCAACATGGATGTACGATAGCACCACCTATCGGAACCACGACAAAAACATCCGTGTCTCCTATTGCGTTTGCACTCCCCAAACCCTTCCCTTTACATTCTTGCAAGTTGCATGCTTTACTTTCCGCTGCTCATATACTCTTTGCATGCTTGCTTGAATTGTGTTAAGATTGCTTGACTTGTGCAAACTTGCTAAAATCTGCCAAGATCTAAAATTGGGAAAAGGATAGATTTTTATTTGGTCAAGTAGTCTAATCACCCCCCTCTAGACATACTTTTGATCCTACAAGTGGTATCAGAGCTTTGGTCTCCATTTGCTTTGATCTCCATAGCTTTTGGTGGTCATAGCCTTGGTTTCACAACCTAGGAGAGTATGGCGTCTAGCGAGGGAAATTAACACCATAGAGGTCCTTACTTTGATGGTACTAACTTTGCTAGTTGGAAGCATAAGATGAAAATGCATATTCTTGGACGTAACCCTGCCGTTTGGGCTATTATGTGTATTGGCTTGCAAGGTGAATTCTTTGATGGGAGAGAACCAAACCGTGAAGCTACCGTGGAAGAGTTGAAGATGATGCAATACAATGCTCAAGCTTGTGACATCCTCTTCAATGGATTGTGCCCCGAAGAATTCAACAAAATCAGCCGTCTTGAGAATGCATAGGAAATTTGGGATACATTGATTGATATGCATGAAGGTACCGACTCCGTCAAGGAATCCAAGTTGGATGTGCTTCAAAGTCAGCTTGACAAGTTCAAAATGAAGGATGGTGAAGGTGTCGCTGAAATGTACTCTAGGCTTGCTCTTATCACAAATGAGATTGCCGGCTTAGGAAGTGAAGAGATGACCGACAAATTCATCATCAAGAAGATCCTAAGAGCTTTGGATGGAAAATATGATACCGTGTGCACATTGATCCAAATGATTCCCAATTACAAAGATCTCAAGCCAACAGAAGTCATTGGAAGAATTGTTGCTCATGAGATGTCACTCAAGGATAAGGAGGTGCTCCACAACAAGTCAAGTGATGCTTACAAAGCCTCATGCGAAGCTCCCACATCATCAAGTGAGAAAGAAACCTTCAATGAAGAATTGGGCCTAATGGTGAAGAACTTCAACAAGTTCTACAAGAGTAGAAGCAAGGAAAGAAGTTCCAAGTCAAGATCATACAATGACAAAAGATCTTCTAGTCGTGAGCGTAATTGCTACAATTGTGGAAGACCTGGACACTATTACAATGAGTGTACGGCACCCTACAAAAGAAGAGAACATTCCCCAAAAAGGAGAAGTAGAAGAGAAGAATCATCATCAAGAGAGAGAAGGAGTATATATGATCGTTATGAATGAAGAACATCCTAGAGAAGCAAGGATTCGGAAAGGAAGGACAAGTCATCAAGGAGCTACACAAAACAAAGACATCAAGCTCATGTTGGTGAATGGGTATTCGGCTCCGACTCCGACAATCACTCCGAGAGAAGCTATCACTCCGACTCCGAATATACTCAAGATGAAGGTGTTGCCGGTCTAGCACTTGTGTCAACCAACTCCTATGACATATTTGATTCGCCAAATGAAGGACTTGGAAGATGCTTCATGGATAAAGGTCCAAAGGTATCACACCCCGAGTATGTTGATTTTAGTAGCGATGAAGATGACTTGTTAGGTGATGATGATTTACTTGTTGACAACTCTAGTGATGAATACTATGATGAAACGTCAATTAATCGTGCTAATCAAGATAAAACGAATGACAATGATAAGGAGAAGATTGAGCTCCTAACTAAAGAACTAAACACTCTTAAGTTAGCTCATGAATCTATCTTAGGAGATCATCGAGAACTTTTAAGGACTCATGAGAAGTTATGCTTTGAAAAGCTCAATCTTGATCAAGAGCATGAGTTCTTAAAGGCAGTCAATGATGATCTTCGCTTGAAAAGTTCTTCTTACATTGCCAAGCATTTACTCCTATCTACTTACATGGCTCAAGTCAAGGCTAGTAACAAGAACAAGAAGGATTCTTCCTCTAGTAGTAACAATAATCATGCTAAATCCAATGTTGTTGCTTCTAGTAGTTCTCTTGATTCCACTAATGATTCTCTTAGCCAAGTTACACTTGAGCAAGAAAATAGCTTATTGAAGGGAATTATAGAGAAAGGTGTTTACAAGAGCCTTGCTAGGAGTAAGCAATTCGAGGAAATTGTACGCAAGCAAGGAAGGCACCGGAAGAACCAAGGTGTTGGTTTTGAACGAAAGTTCAATGCCAATGGAGTTGAGTGGGAAGAAGATCAATACCCCAAGACAAAGTTCGTTCATCAACAAGATAAGTATGATCCTACTTCGTTCAAAGGGACACAAGTTCAAGATGATCTTCCACCACACGACCACAAGCAAAAAGGCAAGGACAAGCTTCAAGAGGAGATTGATGCATTTGAAAAAGCTCCTAAGGCCTTGGTCAAGTGGGTTCCCAAGACTACGTCAAGTTCTACTTCATCAAGTACAACTACAACTCCAAGGATTCCCATCAAGATGATGTGGATCCCGAAGAAGAAGAACTAGAGAGTTCTTAAGGGTGACTCCACCAACATATTTCACTCATATCATTTTGGCAAGGACAAGTGCAATCAACTTTCACATCTTTCACTAGTTCAAGTAGTCACAAACCCTCTTGTTGGTAAGACAAGGGACAAGGTAACCTAATGCTTTCATGTACATCATCTTGTGTGTGCATCACTCTATGTCTATGGATATCCTTGTTTATTCCTTGTGGGACTAACCCATGTAGGTATTTAAAGTGCAACTTACTCAAAAGGATTGCTCCAAACGATCTACACCAACATTGAGCATCCACATCTTCAACACCTACATGAAGTCATCATCGACAAAACCCAAGGTTAGTTCATCCCTCTTAGGGGGGATCTCACATCTAGGGGGAGCTTTACTCTAAGAATTGAACTAAAGCAACTTTAATGGTGTGAACACAACAATGCTTTAGGTAAAAGTGGTAACCCCACTTCTGCTTAAACGATGAGTATGACCTATGATCAAATGTTCTCATTTGACTCCTAAGTCAATATACTCATATATAGATGACCTAGTCATCGCCAATTGCTTGATAGATGCTAGAATGGTTGTGCATGCTTTGCCACATATTTCATTTGCCATTTTATTGTGTGAGCATGTTGGTTGCATATTTTACTCATTCGAGGACATCCACTTGTAGTTTTGATTGTTTGGTTTCTTTTCTTTTGCCAAGTGGATGGACAAGAATGCCTAAGAACCTTCTCTAGCTATCTATGATTTTCTTGTCTCAAATTCTATTCATGCTACATCACAAAGTTTGACCAAGTAAGATTGGAACCACTCTATGTGAGGAGCACTCGGAGTCCCCGATTCGTCATAGATTTAAAACTTCCAAAACCTCTTTGTGTGTTTCGGTCTTACCGATCCAACCATTTTGGTCATACCGAGATCACTAAGTTGATCTAGGTTTTCAATCTCGGTGCAACCTATTTGAACTTTTCGGTGACACCGAGTTGCTGTAACTGCTTGCAGTTATGCATCTCGGTGCCACCGAGTTGTTCCACTCGGTCACACCGACAGGGTCAGGCTATATATACCGCCGGGCCAAAATTTGGAAATTGTTCCGAACCTCTTCGCCTACGCACTACCTGCTCTACCTCCTCGAGTCTCCGAATCGTCCTCCTCGTCGCCGGAGACCTCCAGCCGCTGGTCTCCGCCGCCGTCAACGGGATTCTACTCCGCCGTTGCTGCCGTAGCAAGTCCATTGCTGAACTAGGGTATGGATTTGAATCTTTGTGCTATTCCTAACTCCGATTCCTAGCACATTGCATTGCCATATATCTTGCCACGATTGAGATCTTCCTATCCAGCGAAAACACTCCATAGATTAGGTTTGGATTTGAAATTTAGGGTTAGGTTTCCGCCGAACTCATCTCAGACCAACCGAGTTGTAGAAATCGGTCCCACCGATTTGGCTCAGGCCAGTGCACACGTGATTCTCGGTCTGACCGAGAATTGCAAATAGGTGTGACCGAGTTCAGGACTTTGTGAAACCCTAGCAGTCTTGGTGCCACTGAACTATGACTCGGTCTGACCGAGTTCACTAGTTTTGGTCCCAAAATCTGCTTCGGTATCACCAAGTTTACAAATCGGTAGCTCCGAAATGCTTTATGTGGAAAACTAAAACTAATTTTTTGACTCAATTCTTTTGCAAAAACCTATGTACTTTGTGATGCTCATCCACTCTACCTCATCTATATCTATTCACAGGGTCTGTTGTCAGAGTTTACATCATGTCAGATCAGAGTGATAGTTAGAATAAGTCCGAGGAGCAAGTTCAGATGAGTGCGGGCACTAGTCCCTCTAGCAGCTATGATGATGGAAGCAGGAGCACACCCAGCAACTTGCCAAAGGCAGCCACCAGGGCCAGAAAGAAGAAGACCTCAGATTCTGAGGATGAGGACTATGTGGCTGTTGAGGATGAGGACACCTCAAAGAAGAAAGTGCTGAAGAAGGAATATGGCACAACTGCCACCACCAAGCCAGGAATGAAGAGAAAGGTTCCTGCCAAGAGAGTTCCTATGTCAAAGGCAGAGCATCCACTCAAGAGACTTTGGGATCTTAACCCAAAGAACAGGTTGTGGCAGAGAAGAAAAGGAAAGAAAGGGTCAAGAAGACCATGGGCAGAGTTGTTGGAAAGCCCTCAATGATGGAAGATGAAGAGGAGGAGGTTGCTGCACCAGCACCTAGAGCTCAAAAGCTAATGGGAGGTGCTATAAGGTCAGGGGCTGCTCCATCTAAGCCCAAAGATGTTCCCAAGGCTGCTGCTCCAAAACCCAAGTCTGCACCCAAGAGGAACACCAGGAGTATTCCAGCTGAAGAGAAGAACAAGGCCCCAGTGCCTGAAGCAACTGAAGAAGAAGATGAAGACTCACTTGTATTGTGAAAGCTGAAGCCCAAGATCCCAGATCATAATGATGCTCACCCAGTTGCAGAAGACATGAAGCTCAGGAAGGATGCAGGTCTGAGACAGTGGAGATTGACTATCCTCTATGCAGTTAGGAGAAGAACAGTTGTGGATTACAGGTTCCATACTAAGGAACAACATGATTTCTATGAGACAGTGCTGCTTGACAAGAAGCCCATAGTCTGTGACATGAGATGGGTTGATTGGGACTATATCAAGAAGAATGAAGAGCACTATCCTTGAGACAGATTCAAGTCTTGTGGAGTAGTAGACTTTGTTGGGCAGAAGCTCACAAAGTGGAATGATGAGCTCATCATGCAGTTCTACTCCACAGCTCATTTCTACCCAGATGGGAGGATAGTCTGGATGTCTGAGGGTACCGGGTACCAATCAATAGTTGAGGAATGGTCAGAATTGATCAATGCTCCAAAGAGAACGAGGATGACTTGGATGTCTATGCCAAGAAGAAGAAAGATCACAACTCCATGGCTCACATGTACAGAGAGATCCCTGATGCTGCACACAAGTTTAGATCTGTACATTATCTATTGTCAGGACTGCCCACTATCAACTGGATTTTAAGGCACACTTTGCTGCCCAAGTCAGGTGATCACAAGATGATCAGAGGCCATGTAATTAATTTGCTTCATATATTTGATGTGCCTCAGAAGTTCAAAGTCATGAGCCTGATTGTGGAAACAATCAAAAGGACTGTTGCTGATCAAAAGAGGAGTTGTGGGTATGCCCCACAGATTCATGAGCTTATAAACTCCAAGATGGGCACTGCCAAATATCTCTTGGACAAGGAACACCTGCACATCTACCCTGATTTTGAGGACAACACTGTTGTGATGGATGAAAATGAACCATCTTCTATGCAAGCACAAGAGAAGAAGGAGAAGGCAAGGGCTGAGAAGGCTGCAAAAATGCCAACTGCTGAAGAGGCATCTTAGATTTCCCTGAAGAGCAAGCAAGATCAGCTTGGCTACTTGATTGCCTCCACTCTGAGGATTGAGAAGGGCTTGGCCACCCTGACTCAAAACCATGAGAGCTTGGAGAGAATCATATAGCAGAAGTTTTATGCCCTTGATGTCAAAGTGACTGAGATCCAGACTGCAGTTGAGCAACTTCAGGAGGATGTGGAAGAGAAGAAGGGCAAGTCAACTACTGATGCTTTTGCTAGAGTGCCCAAAGGACAGAGATCTGCTGCAGTGCATGTTCCAGACACAGAGCTACATCATCTGCACCAGCTACAACTTTAGTGCATCCAGCTCCAGCACCCTCTCCACCAGCTCCAGCTACATCAACAGAAGTCTTCGTCCAAGGAGCCATCTCTACACCATCACATGAAGACAAAGCCTGAGAGTCGTTTAGCACTATGCATTTTTTGAACTTTTTGGTAACTTGTTGCCAAAGGGGGAGAAAATGTATAGATCATAGGCTTCGAGAGAGTGTGTTGCTTTTGTTCTCTCTTGTCTCTTTGGTGGTTGAACTTCGTTATTTGCTTGTGTGCTTGATACTCTATGCTTTTGTGAGATACTTGGATGATCATGTGTTTGATCATATGCTACCTTAATGCTTGTTGGATGACATTATCCTTTTATATCCCTTTATGATCATTCACTTTGCTTGGTGATGAGTGCATGCATTTAATTATTATCATTTTGAGCGCTCCACCAAGATGTGTGTGACATGGAAGAGTAACCTATGATTCTAACTCATTGCGCATTTGCAGTCCAAACAAATTTTAAATAATGCACAAATTTAGGGGGAGCTATTATTTTTCACATACTTCTCAAAGCAACAATGTTTTTCAATCTAATTATCATTTGTCGAAGCTTTGATCTTTATGTTGTCATCAATTACCAAAAAGGGGGAGATTGAAAGTGCAACTATCCCTGGGTGGTTTTGGTAATTCCTAACAACATATATCTCATTGAGCTAATGCTACTTCAAGATAAATATTTCAGGAAAGCTCAATGATTGGCATGGCATGGATGAGAAAAGTGGATCCCTCAAAATGCTAAGGACAAAAGGATTGGCTCAAGCTCAAAGCACAAGACTCTGCATTTTCTATTTTAGTGATCCAAGATCACATTGAGTCTATAGGAAAAGTCAATACTATCAAGGAGGGATGAGGTGTTGCTTAATTGCTTTCTTGCTCAAAATGCTTAGTGATATGCTCCAAAGCCCTCAACTACTTTCTCATATCAACATATGACCTAAACCAAAGTCAAACTCGGCCCCACCGTTTCTTCCTATCCGGCGCCACCGAGTTCAGATGTCATAGCCACTGCCACAAACCCTAGGCAAATCGGTCTCACCGATAGGGATCTCGGTATCACCGAGATGGGGTTGTAATCTCTTTGTTTCCCTTCATAACGTTTCGGTCAAATCGAGATGAGTGATCGGTCCCACCGAGATTACAATGCAAACTCTCTATTTCCTTTTCGTAATGTTTCAGTCTTACCGAGATGAGCGAATCGGTCCCACCGAGTTTGTCTGACCAGCTCTCTGGTTAGCTTATTACGAAAATCGGACCCACCGAGTTTGTGTAATCGGTCTCACCGAGATTACATTATGCCCTAACCCTAACCATGTCGGTCCTACCGAGTTGCATGTCGGTCCCACCGAAAATCCTAACGATCACATGATTTGCTAAATCGGTCCGACCGAGTTTCTCAATTTGGTCCCACCGAGATTGGCAAGTTGTGTGTAACGGTTAGATTTTGTGTGGAGGCTATATATACCCCTCCACCCACTCTTCATTCGTGGATAGAGCCATCAGAACATGCCTACACTTCCAACATACATTTTCTGAGAGAGAGCCACCTTCACTTGTGTTGACACCAAGATATTCCATTCCTACCATATGATTCTTGATCTCTAGCCTTCCCCAAGTTGCTTTCCACTCAAATCTTCTTTCCACCAAATCCAAATCCTATGAGAGAGAGTTGAGTGTTGGGGAGACTATCATTTGAAGCACAAGAGCAAGGAGTTCATCATAAACACACCATTTGTTACTTCTTGGAGAGTGGTGTCTCCTAGATTGGCTAGGTGTCACTTGGGAGCTTCCGACAAGATTGTGGAGTTGAACCAAGAGTTTGTAAGGGCAAGGAGATCACCTACTTTGTGAAGATCTACCCCTAGTGAGGCAAGTCCTTCGTGGGTGACGATCATGGTGGGATAGACAAGGTTGCTTCTTCGTGGACCCTTCGTGCGTGGAGCCCTCCATGGACTCGTGCAGCCATTACCCTTCGTGGGTTGAAGTCTCCATCAACGTGGATGTACGATAGCACCACCTATCGGAACCACGAAAAAAACATCCATGTCTCCTATTGCGTTTGCACTCTCCAAACCCTTCCCTTTACATTCTTGCAAGTTGCATGCTTTACTTTCCGCTGCTCATATACTCTTTGCATGCTTGCTTGAATTGTGTTAAGATTGCTTGACTTGTGCAAACTTGCTAAAATCTGCCAAGATCTAAAATTGGGAAAAGGATAGATTTTTATTTGGTCAAGTAGTCTAATCACCCCCCTCTAGACATACTTTCGATCCTACACCGAGCCTACCTTCCAGTGTCTGATGCGTATCGGCCTGGGCAGGCAGCTCGGGAGAAACGCGGAGGCCTATGTTGATGACATAGTAGTGAAGTCCCAGGAGGTTGGGACCCTGATAGCAGATCTGGAGGAGATGTTTGCCAGCTTGTGCAAGGTGGATCTTTGGCTCAACCCCAAGAAGTTCTGGGCTTCCTGGTGTCACATAGAGGGATCGAGGCCAATCCAGAGAAGGTCAAGGCAATAGAAGACATGAGCCCCGCAGACCCTGAAGGAGATGCAAAGGCTGGTGGGCCGTGTAACCTCGCTGGGGCGCTTCATCTCCAAGCTGGGGGAGCGCGCCCTCCCGTTCTTCAAGCTGATGAAAAGGAAGGGGTCATTCGAGTGGACCCCAGAGGCAGATGCAACCTTTCAAGACCTCGAGAAATACCTGACCAGCCCACCAGTGATGGTGGCGCTGCGCCCTCTCGAGCCCTTGGTGCTCTATTTGGCAGCCACCCCTCATTCAGCCAGTGCCGCCCTGGTGGCGCTAAGGAAGGAGCGCCCGTTCAAGGACCCTCTGCAGGACATGAAACCACCAACCAAATCAATAAGACCCTTAGGACAGCGCACCTGGGGCTTCGGCCATCCTAGCAGCCGATGTCCCTCCTGAGTCTGCGGTTGACCCCACAGCTGGGGGAGGGGCAGAGGACGGACCTCGCAATACCATCAAAGGCCCGCGTCCTCAAGGAGAACAAGACTCCACCGGTGCCTCTCCCCTCATCGAGCACCGTGTCTACTTCGTCAGCATGCTGCTGAAGGAGGCGCGGGAACGCTACCCCATGCCTCAGAAACTCTTGCTCGCACTCCTCGTCATCTCCTGCAAGCTGCGCCACTAGTTCCAAGGCCACCCCATCAAAGTCGTTTTAGCATACCCGCTAGAGAGGGTGCTCCAGAGCCCGAACGCCGTCGGGCAACTTGCGGAATGGAACATCGAGCTTCAGGCGTTCCATCTCGATTTAAGCACCACCAGGGTCGTGAAGGGTGTGGCCCTTGCTGACTTCGTGGCCGAGTGGACTGACATCCTCGACCACGGGGTGAGCAAGGACCGCTCCCTCTTACCTGGGGACGAGGAACTAGACAGGTGGATCATGTACTTTGATGGAGCGTTTGCACGACAAGGCGCAGGGGATGGAGCCGTCCTCATCTCACTCACCAAGGACATGCTCTACTACGCGGTACAACTCTGTTTCCAGCAGGCGAGAAGGTCTCTAACAAAATCGTGGAATTCGAGGGCTTGCTTGTCGGTCTCAGGGCCACGGCAGTGCTGGTGGTGAAACGCCTCACCATCAAGGGCGATTTCCAGCTCCTCGTCAACTTCTCCAACAAGGAGTACACACCCAAGGATGAGCACATGGAGGCATACGTAGAAGAGGTATGCAAGATGGAGAAGCGGTTCTTGGACTTGGAACTGCAGCACGTGCCGCGAGGGACGAACAAGGAGGTGGACGATATTGCCAAGAGAGCCTCCCGAAGGCTCCCCCAGGAGTTAGGGGTGTTTGAGGAGCGGCTGTTCAAGCCATTTGCGGCTCCCCCACTACAAAAAAAAGACACATCCATGACATTTTGGGCCGAACAAATTTTTTTCTGTCATACATATGACACTTCTGTGATGATAATTGTGACAAAACCCGGTATCATCATAGATGTGGGGGCTCCTACTTCTATGACAAAATAATAACAGAATATGGGCTTTTCGTCCTGGGCGGGCCAGAGACACAACTGCATGACATTCTTTGGGCCGTCCATGACGGAAAAAACCATGGTAGAAGCGAGGGCGAGGAAAATTTCGAGGAATTCCCAATTACGGTGGGTGGTCGGGGGCCGAGCGATGCGCATTTCTCTCGTACACGTACGCGTGTGTGTGCGAGGCATTGGCTGAAACCGAGCGAGGAGTTGGGCTCTAACTGAACCCGAGCGATTTCACTGCAGGCTACATGTTACTAAACCCGAGCGATCGATAGATGGCTGTTAACTAAACCCGATCGAGCGATTCTTCGCGACTGCTGCTAACTGAAGCCGATCGATGCTGCCTCTCTGGATGAATAGTGAGCATTGCAGGGGGGGGGGTGGATGATCAGTGAGCGGTGGGAGTGGATGAACATGACCCGTGGCGTTGCCTCTGGATGAACAAGACCCTGATCGATCGAGCCGGTTGGGGCTGGATTAACAGGACCCCGTGGAGGGATGGATGAACAGGAGAACCCCGTGGAGGGATGGATGAACAGTAGATGGTGGAGGGGTGGATGAACAGTAGCCCGTGGAGGGGTGGTTGAACAGGAGCCCGTGGAGAGGGGTGGTTGAATAGTAGCCGGTGGAGTAGCGCGCGGTGGAGGTTGGATGAACAGGAGCCCGTGGATGAACAGTCGCACGTGGAGGCTGGAGGAGGTCGATGGTGGATGAACAGTAGCCCGTGGAGGCTGGAGGAGGTCGACGGTGGAGATAAACAGTATCCCATGGAGTCCCGTTTTGCGGTACGCCACACCCCTCCCGATGAACAGGACCCCCGTTTCGACCGTAGCGCTCCAACACAAGTCCGTTTCATCCGTTTTGCGGTACGCCACACCCCTCCCGATCAACAGGACCCCCGTTTCGACCGTAGGAGGTCTGTTTCCTCCATTTTGCGGTACGCCAGACCCCTCCCGATGAGCAGGATCCCGTTTCGAATGTGGCCGGTCGAACACAAGGCTGTTTCCTCCGTTCTGCGGTACGCCAGACCTCGTTTCCTTTGCCATTTTCGTCCAAGCCCTCCCGATGAACACGCCGACGCATTCCATTCCGACCCAGCCGGTTGGCTCCCCATGAACACGACGATGACATTGTTTCTCCGTTCCAACCAAGCCATGTACACGAGCCTTGGCCGTACATATGCGCGAGTAGGCGTTCGACACCCCGCCCGTATGTACACATACGTCGCCGTATTTTCTTTCTTGCGCATTGGACGCTGTACATACGTGTACATTCTACGTGCGCGCCTCTACTACGACACGTGTGCGCCTGTACTACGACACATGCGCGCCTCTACATCCACCAGTATGTACATACACGTTCGCGACCAAAATGACAACGCTACATACGCTTTGACCAGGTGGGTCCCGACTGTCAGGCAATTCCTTGCATGCGAAGATGTAGCTGGTGGGTCCCAGCAGTCAAGGGGGCGAATCGTTTTGTTTTTTTGCCCGGATGCACTTCCTTGCGTGCGAAGGTGTAGCTGGTGGGTCCCAGCAGTCAGGGGGCGAATCGTTTTGTTTTTTTACCCGGATGCACTTCCTTGCGTCGGAAGGTGTAGCTGGTGGGTCCCAGCAGTTAGGGGGAAAACATTTTTTCGAGAAATACGGTGGCCCGTCCGGTGGGTCCCCGCTGTCAGGTGGAGGAATAATTATTTTGAGCGTAATAAGGAGGCACTTCCTTGCGGCCACCGTGGACCCAGCTGTTAGCCTCTCCATGTACAGTACTCTTCCAATGGAAGTCGGTTGTTGACCACATTGACCACGCCGCGCCGAGAGCACCACGGCGGTGGTCTATGATGAGGCCTAGGAAGGGAACGAGACAGAGGCAGGGAAGACTCGGCAGTTGTTTCCCACGCGGAGGGGAGTACGACTGTACGACAGTTTACTGGTTCGTCTACCATCTCCGGAGAATAACAGAAGGTGTGGATGAGTAGAGGGATGGCTAGGCCAGCGATGGGAGTACGATGGGGCGGTGAGGCCTGCGCGGCAGCACATCCGGCCACGGGGAGGAGGGAGCAGGTAGTCCCGCCGGCGCTTGTTTGAGCGGCTGGAGCAGGAAGAGTAGAGATTGAAGAAGCACGACGGCCGTTGGATGGAAATCCAATAGTCACTTCTTATGCGTCAACCTTTTTTTAGGAAAGCCTCAAATTTGTGGAAAACAGCATACAGCCCATCTGCCATTATTTCTAATAATTTACAACCCATTTGCTAATTCTTAAGGTTTTTTTGGAGCCCATATTCTTTTTGTTAGTATTACAGCCCATGTTGTGGCCACGGTTAAAAAATTATACGAAATTTTGCATATTTCGGTGCGGTCCGAACTGTTTTTAATCCCGAAATTTCGAGTCACATTCAAACTGATTTTAAAAATAAATGTATATCAATATAAAATCCAACAAATTGTCCATGCATAAAAATCAATGCAATTTGAAATCTCGAAATGAAAAAAAGAAATTTGAAACTAATTGCCGGTTTGATGTGTTTTAAAAATGTACAACCCATTTCTCATTACTGATAGGCCATTTTCTCGGCCAGCCGAATGAAGCCCTCCTCGTCTTGAAAGATTTGCAGCCAATAGGCCTGACAAAGCGACTTACTTGGCAAATCACAAAAAAACTGGGATGTGGCCGTGGACCCAGCTGTCAGCCTCTCCACGTACAGTACTCTTCCGATGGAAGTCGGTCGTTGACCACATTGACCACGCCGCACCGAGAGCACCAAGGCGGTGGACGACGGCGAGGCCTAGGAAGGGGAAGATGCGGAGCCGGGGAAGATGCGGCAGTGGATGCCCATGCGGAGAGGAGTACGAGGGTTCACTGGTTCGGCTGCGGCGTGAGGCTGCCGTCGCCGCAGAATAATAGCGGGTGTGGGTGAGTAGAGGGATGCCCTGGGCCAGCGGTGGGAGTAGTAGGGGGCGGTGAGGCCTCCGCGGCATCACAGCCGGCCACGAGAGGAAGGAGCACGCGGCATGACCGGCACTGCTTTGGGCGGCTGGAGCAAGAAGACCAGAGGTTGAAGAAGCACTACGGTCGTTGGATGGACATCATACAGTCACTGCAGCTAGAATCATTTACATTGACTAAGTTGACAAAGCCCTTGGTACGCGTCAACTTAGTAGGCCCACAGCTCGGATTTGGCAGAGAACATATAGCCTATTTGTGATTTGTAAGAATGTACATCCCATTTTTTAATTCTAATGGAATTTACTATAGCCCATTTATAGTTTGTTAAAAGTACAGCCCAACTTCTAGCTAGGACAAGATTAATAATTTCAAACAACCGCTCAAAATAGAATTCAAAAAAATATCAAAGAATAAACCGGAGAGGCATATTTTTTATATATAATTAACAAATTAGCGAGTTATTGCTCAAAATAAAAATGAGCGCGTTATTATTAAGTTGGTCCTTAAAATCTTCGCAAGCTTTTGTACGCAATCACCAGGATTTTCCTTGCCTGTGAGTCAAAAACAACCAGGATTTTCCTTGCCAACTTCCGTTAAACATTTACTTTTATAAGTTAATAACACGTGGGATGATTTTATAATGTATATATAAGTCTCTATAAAATATATGATAATAGTAATAATATAAATATATATAATGTGGTTAGAAGGGAAAACATAAATTGGACACATCATTATTATACTTATATATAGATAAATAGAACAGAGACCTGCGTTTTATTAAAAAATACATTGGGCTGCTGATCTTTAAGAAAAAGCCCATAGGCCGGTATGGACCTCAAAAAATAAGTTGAAACCACTGTCTTCGTATGTCGTGGGATGCGCATGTTAAAATACAAAACCTAGGCCTAGATGATACTTGTTCGCCCTTTGGAAGAAAATGATACCAGATCCCCGAGCGAACTGGATTAAAGAGGGGGCCGGCGGTACCACTGAAGAAGCACATCAAGAGCGATTTTTTTCTTCAGTGGATGGCTCTCGATAGCATTTTTTACTTGCATCTGCACCATACAACTTGTATTTTTTGCCTCCCAGTCTGTTGTGGTGGACCAGCAGCCCATTTGCTAGGCAGGCCAACCTATAGAAACCAGCACTCAATTTTTCATCAAGCCCCCAAAACAACACAGTACTATGTTTGTTTTGAGGCCGAAAACATTACGGCAGGGGTTGAGCGGGGGAGAGGGGAAGACAGAGTAATAAAAAGATTAAAAAGAGCTGATGCGCTGTTCCTACCCTAACAAAGCAGGTGCAATTCTTCTCAGGAAGAAGGTGTGCCGTTGACAGCCACACATCACATACCCCACAACAGGCATACTAACAAGTGCAGACACAAATACAACAGAAAAGGTAAACATTCGTATCAAACTCAGGTTCACCGGACACGTTCATATTCATAGCCAACATTCACTATCAACAACTCAAAAGATTCATATATACACAAGCTCAGCATACCTATGCATCCAAATGATTGTTAGATCACACGACAATGTTCATGCATAATTCACAAAAAGATTCAGATATACACATGTTCAGTATGTTTATGCATCCAAATGATTGAGATCACAGCCAATATGATCCATGGACAAACTTTAATTACCTAGGGTACAGAATGGTAAATGGTGTTCAGTCGGAGGTACTTCTTGCTAAAATTAGTTCTTGTACAAGTAAACTTTCGAGTACATAAGAGGCAGCACAGACAATCTGAACTTTGCTTGTAGGTTTATCGTCAAATAGTGGCCTCGTGCCGAGCAAGGTTTGAGCAACTTGGCCACTAATTTCATCCAACTAGTTTACTGGCTCATCTTGGTCCTGTAGCTCGCCAAAATTCTATATTGCAGACGAGAAAGGAGGCGGTTGAGAAAATGAACCACCCAAATTTTTTGTGCAGTTCAACTGAAATGGAGCATCCCTGGCATGCAGACTGATTAAGTGTCAGATGAATATACGCGTCAACCAACTTGTTTGGAATCTTTAGACTCCATGCCATACAGTTCGCTACCATATTTGCCGATAACCAAAAGGCACAAGTTGGGACCAAAGACTGGACTGTGTTCTTCTGGGCTATGCGCCAAGCAATATTTTTGGCGTTCCCCTCTCCTAATACTTGGGAGTTTGACAACTACTTGACGCCGGTTGATACTCGAATGAATATAGGCACTTCTTGTCAACATCGATGCTTGTCTGAGTGAACTTTGGAGTACATGGCAGCAGCATAAGTATCTGTCCATCTGATCATTTTGTGCAGTTCTACTGAAATCACCCAATGCAATGATTTGCCTGTGAGTTCAGGCTCCAAGTTACTCCTTTATAAAATCAGCAAACAGTAGCACAATACCAAATTACCAATACATGACAAGCACAATAATCAGGATAAAGACCAGTACCAACCTGTGTGAGGTAGCATATCAATTACTATTTCCTTTGACAGGAAGTCGAGATAAGCGAAGTGACTGACAGCGAAGGAAGAAACCAAGCCAAGATTAGCGACTGACAGGAAAGGACGGAAGCTGTCGAGGCAATGAAGCACCCAAAGTTTTTGTGCAGTTCCACCAAAATTGAGCATCCCTGTTGGCACATATGTTGAGAGAGTGAGATTACTGTAATAGTGGGACTAGTTGATGAAACATACACTAACAAATAGAAGCACCCTCATTATCTTAATACGTAAAGTTAGCAACATAGTAGTCTTGCCTAAAGAGAGGTATTAGTTTATTTAATCAGTGCCAATTAGCTCAACACTCAAAGCATTTCCATTTATCATAGGTTGAAAAACTTTAACCTGCAAAGATAAAGGAGTTTCTCAGGATAGTAGCACGATACAAATAGAGATGAGAACAAACTAATATGGATGAAGGCCTTAGGCCCGTACCAACCTAAGAAAAAAAGCTTATTCATGTAGTCCCATAAGAGATGATAAAGCACTCATGGAATCACACAATAGTATATATTTTTGTGCACTTCAAATATATGGTTGAAATCACTCTTGTTTACCAGTGCTGAGATTATATCGAAAGATTATCAAGAACTTCCAACAGAGTTAAATCACTGGCTGGGATACAGTTCATTGTATTGTCTTGTGTAGTTCCACTAAAATGTATGATTGGCACAACATGATCCCTGTTTGCACAAGTAGGAACAAGGTGAAACCTTCATTAGCTTAGTGAGAAAGGAGAGGAAGACATTAGCATATTACTCAAATAGTAGCATCAAATTCATGATGGAAAATACGCAAAACATTGCCTCATTGAACCAATGGCAATAAATTGACATGCAAAACAATAGCACTATTATGTGATGACACTAATAATATTCCATCCCTGCTCCACCACATGATTCACCTCCATAGACAAACATACACATGTACTCCCTTCGTCCGAAAATACTTGTCATCAAAATGGACAAAAAAGGATGTATCTAAAACTAAAATACATCTAAATACATCCCCTTTTATTCATTTTGATGACAAGTATTTCCGGACGGAGGGAGTACATGATTCAGCATAGGGTCCTACTAAAGATTTGTTTAACTCCGACAGGAAATTAGGCAGCAATAAATTAGTGGTACTTAAGTACTCCTAATTAATTAAGTGAGACAGCAGAAGTGGAAGGGCTCCTTGGAGGATCATCTCACATGTAAGGTAGTCATTGCCGGAGCCCTAGAATGGCCTCGACTGAGGCCTCTGGCTTCAGCAAGATCGCCTTGTCACTGTTTATTCTTCTTATTCTTCCTCTTCATGCTCTGTTTCTATTTCTCGTCACCAGTTGGTGAAACCAAGTACATGATTGGCCTTCTAGTTCAGAATTGGTCTTGTCAGTGAGCGAGTACAAGTGTACTAGTAAAAAATAGCATTATTTTCTCATGGCAGTCGAAAAATAGAGATGAACACATGCATTAAATATCATTCTTACCTAAAGGAAGGTTGTGGCACCAATATGGATGATGAGGATTGGAACACAGATCTCCCTTTGTGCAGTTCCACCAAAATGAACCAACTGTTCCATTCTGACATTCCAGTTAAACAGCACAAAAGTCACTTCTTTTAAGAAGAGTTTTGTGCATTGCACTAAAAGGTCACAACAGCAACCAGGTGAATTGGATATCCCTGTTTGCACAAAAAGGTAGAGAGGAAACAGTCAGAGTCTCAAACAATTACATGCAAAAACATTTGGCTAAACTTGTCATGGCTTATGACAGTGGCATGGCTTCATTTTTACCAGGGACATTAGATTAAGAATAGCTAAATATTTGGTATAAGGGCATGGGACAGTGGGTGCACTAGCAGTCCAGCACCATGTACGTAAACATGGGCATGAAGTGGTGTTCATAGTTTGTTCCCCCGAGAAACAAACATCCAAGAAACATATCTGGATTGGTCCCATTTTTGTTCACTCTAGCCACCTACTCCTATGTGTGTATAGAAAATCTAGTCCTGGTCATACCACTGTGTACAGCGTTACCCCTGTATTTCCCTTTTCGACCAAGATACCGGTTGGATGACCAGTCTGTACTACTTTCACCCCCTTTCCTTCCTGTTTGTACCAAGTCTGATGTACATACTAAATTCCCCCACCCCCACTTTATTTCTTGTTTGAACCAAGTACTCCCTCCGTACGGAATTACTTGTCATCAAAATGGATGTGTCTAGAACTAAAATACATCTGGATAAATCCATTTCAATGACAAGTATTTTCGGACGGAGGGATTACAAGATTCGACTCCATGAAGTAGCTTTACCTCTAACAATAGAAGAAAAAAATAGTAGGTGACGTTGGACCATCCGATCGAGAGGGGCTGAGAGGTAGAAAATGATGCACATGCAGCGACGTAGCAAGCTGGGGAAGTAGAGCTAAGGCGGTTTCGAACGAAGATATACCTGAAGGTCGTCGGGATGTGGATAGGTGGGCGGCGGGAGGCCGGATCCGCCCACAGGCAACGACCAAGGGATCAGAGGACCTCCCGCGCCGGCGCTCGGGCAGAGATAACGGTACGGACGGCAGTGGGTCTCCTCCCTCGCTGTCGACGATGGCCTAAATGCTGCCCCTCCTCCCCTTTACCGGCAGAGGGGGATACGTCCGGATCTGTAACCAGTGGTGAGGATAGAAAGACAATGTTTTTTGAAGGGAGAAAGACAGTGTTACTACCCCTATCTTGTTTAGATCTGGAGAGGATGAGAGTGTGTGTGAATAGAGCAACCGTAGCAAGCAAGCGCGGAGGCTCCGGCCTATATATACATAGTGGGGCAGTTTTCCTTTTTCACTCCATCAAAACAATCGTTTAAAATTGTGTACTACTACATGCCAGGTCGCGGTTTTTTTAGTTGTTGATTGTTTTTTGAGATAGCTACCCGCTTGTTCCAAGCGGTGTTACGGTGTACCAGGTTGCACTTTGTATCGTTCAAGTCTGGTATACTACAAGTCCCTCCTTTAAATGAACAACCACCCCCTCATAAAAATTGTGAACAAGCCCACGGCTAAAATTAGGGGATACGTGGGTTGCCCCAACATGCATTATTATTTATATTTTCTACTCCCTCCGTTCCTAAATATAAGTCTTTTTTATTAGCGACACCTAAGACAAGAATTTTTTTATTAGCAGTGAACCCCACATGTCATAGACACAAAAATTGTGGCAAGATTCCCTTAGGCAAGCCAAAGTGTGTCTAACAATTTGAGCAACTCAAGATAGGCAAGTGTGGCAAGTGTGGGAAAAATAATGTGGCAACATAAGACAAACATAGTCACAATCCAAACAGCCCCGTAATTTTTTGTGACATGCATGAAAATTTGGTTAGTTAAATTATAGTCAAAATTTGGCAAGGTGCATCAAATCAACACATGCAAGTATCAAAAGGAAAGTCACGGCATGCATGCATGCGTTGTACTCCCTCCATTTCCAAATATAAGTCTTTTTAGAGATTGCAACAAGTGACTACATACTAAGAAGAATATGTCTACATCCATATGTTGTAGTCCATTTGAAATGTGTAAAAAGACTTATATCGAGTGCAGTGCTTTGATGTGTGGCGTCAACTCGTACAAGACCGGGAAATTTGATTACTACAGCGCCCTCTCCGTCGCGGACTGAGCTCCGGTGCCTTAACTGCACCTGCCTTTAGCTGCATGATAGGAGGGCTAACCACCTGTTGGGCCCACCTGTCATAGATGCAAAGGCTGGAGCAGTAAGTAGAAGCTTTCGCTACACGCTATCCCTCCCGCACGAGGTGGACGGACATGCAGCAATGGATTCGATACTGTAGAAGTAGGAGTAACATTATTGTTCGTCTTCTCGAAGAGGCGAAGAGCCAAGTGCAACCCGAATGTGGCAGTTGCAAACGCTCGCGTGGTGCGGTGCCTTGGAGCACGCATATAGTATCCAGGCTCTTGCATGAGACAAAATTGCTATTTGAGCCCACTATTGTAGTGCTATTACTTGCTACTGCCTCCGTATAGGTGAGTAAGTCGTTGAATTTGTAGCTAAGCTTCCCTCATTGAATTGTTTAACAATTAAACTCCATCATCCATTGGTTGATACTCATTCTGCATAGGTCCACGCGCTTAGCATCGTTTCCTCCTAGGGTCACCAATGTTTATTTGCTAATTAATAGCATTGCATGCAATGAACTAGCCACTGCAAGTCATTAAATGCATGCAACCTCTCATCTCTTATTGGTTGATATGTCAAGAAACAAGAAACAAGGTAGAAGTTAATGCACCGCGCCTAAGTGTTTTGGGACTTTGGTTTTCATAAGATGACTTAGACTAGCCAAAGTGGGAGTAACTTCAGCAGTAACATCGAGTCCAACTCAGCAAATTTGCTTATGTGGCAATGAGTTAATGAGGAGAGAGGTAGTTATAGTAACTTAGCTAGTTACTATAACATCACATGCCCCAGTGCAATATGAGTCTATAACCTAATAAATGAAGCTTTGCATCTTACCACACTTATGTACCCACTATGAAGGCAGTAACAAAGTCTAGGGATATGTGTATGCTATTAGTGTATGTTACTCACCATTGTGGCTAGTCTTACACACCTAGACGGAGGGAGTAGTATAGCCCTGTAAACCGGAAAGGAGTATTTGCCTTTCTAGAGATTTCAACAAGTGACTAGACTACACCGCGTGTAGTACTCCCTCCCTTCTGATGGCTGGTCATAGTCACTACAAAAAAAATACACTTCCATGATTATACGTGTTTGTCACAGTAAGTCGCGTTTTTTGTCATGCATGTACATCCATGACAAATTTATGACAGAATCAAGATAGTCATACCTGTGTTGTCGTAGAAGTGTTCCATGACATTACCAAAATTATCATCACGGAAGTGTCCACTTCCATGACGATAAATCGCGCGTCATAGAACTGCTTTCGTCAAGGGTGATCGACATGTGGCATCCCTCGTAATGGAACGTTGTTAAGCTATCGGGTCGGGTTTTGGATCCGATAACCCGTTAACAGCCCCGACCGATGGGGATTTTCCACGTGTAAAATCATCATTGGCTGGAGGAAACACGTGTCGGCTCACCGTTGGGACAGATGTCATCCATTCATTGGCTGGAAGGCGCCTATGATACGTCGACACGTGGCACGGCCCAACAGAGGTCCATTCCTGTGAAAAGGCCGGCCCGTTTGACTTGGACAAAATGTGGCGGGCCGGCCCATGGAAAGCCTGTTAACGGCCTGTTCACATATAGCCCATTTACAACCCACTAAGCCAAGGCCCATTACGCCCTATCCGAATTAGGCCCAATAGCGTCATCTGGGCCACCCAATATGATTCCAGCCCGTTTTCACTTCTGGCCCATGTATGGCCCATGACGTCTTTCGGCCCATATGAGGCCCTATGTAACTCTTGGCCTATTAACAGCCCACGGTGAAACTGGCCCGTAATGAACAGTGTATCACTTTACACCCATTAACGGCCCATGGTGAAACTGGCCCGTAATGAACAGTGTATCACTTTACACCCATTAACGGCCCATTGTGAAACTGGCCCGTAATGAACAGTGTATCACTTTATACCCATTAATGGCCCGTTATTCCATTGGGCCATTTCCAGCCCATGTTATCTTTCGGCCTTCTCGGAGCCCATTTATTCTTGGGCTCATTTCCAGCACTCCTTTACTTACGACTCGTTACTGTCATTTTCTGCTTGTGGGCCAAATTCATCCTATGGTTATAGTCGGCCCATTTGTGGTCCGTTAATACATTGGGCCGTTTTCATAGCGTCATGAAATACGGCCTATTGATGGCCCGTTATGGTCAGCCCATGAACGGACGATTCCAACTCTAGCCCATTTATGGCCATAATGCGGCCTGTTATTAGCCCATGTTATCATACTACCCGTATAAGGCCCATTGATGATACGGCCCGTAGAAAGCCCATTGTTTCTACGGCCCTTAGAAGGACCATTGTTTCTACGGCCCGTAGAAGGCCCACTGTTTCTACTGCCCGTAGGAGGCCTAGTGTCACTACAGTAAATATTAGCCCATGGTTATTGTAGCCTAGTTTAAAAAATAGGTTATTGCAGCCACTAGCAAACCGCGGAAAAAGAACTGCAATGACTACAAGCAAACAAATAAACAAGACAACAAGGAAATAAATAAGCAAGCAACTTACGCTAGGCTATCACGGCTATCACATATTACATCCACTGGGCATCAAAGTTTGCCACCAGTGCAAATAAATGCGCCGACAAAAGAATATACAAAACTGAGAGCACTTCAGAAGGCACTATGGCTGGCCAGGAAGGCCCCCCGAAACAACTGAAGAAGCTGAGTAGACCTCAGTTGTGTCAACGACAGATGCATCAACACTAGATTTAAGGCTTGATGTTGCGCACGGCAGTCCTCTGACATCTTCATTGCATCTTTGACTTCAAGTCGGAGCTGAGCTGAAGCAAGCCTTTCCGCTTTAAGTTGAGACTGAAGAAGTCAAACTGATTGAGGCAGCGACTGCACAGAGGTTGTCTCACACCTGCTGGTGAGTAGCTTCAACTCACTGTCTTCATCAAGACAGGACCTTGGGGTCATCTCGCTGTCCATAAGATGGTTTGGTTCACTATCTTCCCTAAAGTTCTGCCTGGCGTAAGAGATATGACTCTGAAAGAGAAACAAGGAGACACGTAACAGGTTTCACAATTATATAAGAAAATAAATGGATCTGTTCTGCATAAGGAACATGTTTTTACAACTACAATTTGAAACTGGTAGTTGTTGCAAACATCCAATCAGATGTAAACAGCAAAGCAAACAACAGTGGAGGAAATGATGCCTATCCAAATCTATACTAGAACAAAGTTTGAAGGCTTGAGAAGGATGAACTTACATTACATGTTAACACGGGCTGGACGAAGCCCTTCTCCATGTTGATGGAAGGATAATTCAATAAATTCCCCAAAGAAAATTCTTTATAAGCGTTGCCATTATTCTACATTTTGCAAAGAGTAAATATAGATCAAATAATATTGGAAGAAACAGAGGATAATGAAGATCAGGTGCAGACTGATGATACATAATCAAATAGAAATTAATTAAGTACAACGTTACAAGGCAAAAGGGAGAGAGGTACTGACAAGAGCAATGCAGAGCCCATTATTGTTTTGAGATCGTATGATCCTTTGAGCAAGGAGATTCATCTGAAATTACTTTTCATACAAGAGAGAAGGTAAGGCACAAGCAGAAATTTAGGAGTTCAAATTTTCAATTGATATCATAGACAGTACCTGACGCTGGGCTCCCAGCAGTTCTAATAGGGGTTTGGCCACTATAGTAGGGGTAAAGTGTGGTACAGTTGGGCCTGTGTTTTCTGTGGCTGCTGATCTATCTGATTTAACATGTATCACTACCTTTTCCACATACATAGTTTGTACTCCTTCAGGATCTGCACTCACCCTCTTCCTTTTGGACATCTATTACGAAAGAACAACATTTGACTGGAAAAACATAGTGTGACGACACATGGAATAGGTACAGATAATGGATAGGTATGGCATATAATCATATATGATGCTTAAACTAAGCAGATGGTGTAACAAAGTAGAAGTAATGCAAGAGGTCAGATGCAAAAATATGTGCGACCAATACAACTTTGCAAAGCTAGAGCAAGCACCGTGATGGGTGAATAAGATAGGCCATCCTCCACCATGCCAAGTTTGTTAGCCAGTGGATCGTTCCGCAATATTCCTCTCGTGCGCCCATTCTCATATTCATTTTGATAATGTTCAATATCTGACATGCATGAAAACATAAAAACAACTGAGATTTTCTTTGTAATGCAGAAGTGATTCTAATCCAATAATGCCTCCCTGTAATCCCCTTTGTGCTATCTCTGTAATTCTTTTAAAAGATGCCATGCACGCTGTAATTTGTTGTGTGCATTAATATAATGTGGCCTACTACTCAAAATATGAGAGCTCCAGAAGTGATGACACTTCGCAGATGATAGCTTCAACATATAGTAAAGAAGAACAAGTCAACCTGACCTGACAGATTCAAAATATACTAAGGGAGAACAACTCGACCTGATCAGTCAACCGCAAGAGAAGAGTATCATCTTAAAGAAGAGCAGACGAGCAAGCAGATTGAAGATATTACAAGTCTTTCAATACAATGTTGGTTGGCCACCCATGATGAACCAGAGCGCATAGAGAAATACTATTCTTTCTGGTCTCTCCATATGTGGCTCACATGCATTTCGAAACTAAAGTAGGAACATTTAGCTCACCAATTAAACATCTCTCAGTTTTACTAATATCAGCAATAATATCAGATATGAATTTGTACAACTAAGCTTGTTTAGCTCGATGGGTGGGGCAGTGCTATTACGACACGAACCACGTAGGCTTATTGTGGTCATCATAAAATGGGGAAAACATAAGCATGATGAGTACAGTGTTGACCGTGGCAGTGGGATGGAAGATCTGAAGCTCCAAACCGCGCAAAGGGTTGTTAGCAACCGATGTTTGTTTTGAAATAACAACTAAGATTTGGTATGGACAAGAAAGTACGGTCAACAAGTGACAAAGAAATGCAATTATGCTGTCTCTCTATATGTCGTGACATGCATTTGGGAACTCAAGTGGGACCTTTAGCTAACCAATTAAATGTGTCGGTTAACTAATATCAGTATCATATAACAATCATATTTGAACAACTAAGCTTTCGAATTCTGAGTGTTGTGTTGTTTAGCTTGAAGGGTGGAGTAATGCCAGTACGACAGAAAGCACCTACGCAGAACATAGTAGAGTAGATAAAAGGGGAAAACCCTAAGCATCAAGAGAAAAATCAGGAAAGTGAAACTAGCTGGACCAGTGGGTGGCGCACATGCTTTTCAAAACTAATATAGGAACATTAGGTGACCAATTAAACGTTCTCTGTTTTAGTGATATGAGCATCATATCAGATTCGTATTTCAACATGTAAGCTTTGGGTTGAGGTCTTGAGGAGAAGTGCTAGCACGACACGAAGCACCTATGATGATGGTAGTGAATATAAAGGGGGGAAACCATAAGCTTTACGAGTATAGTGCCCGTGCCATGGTGGATCTGAAGGTGCAAACCGGACAAAGCTACTTCGCAACCAATGTTTGCTTTCAACTAGCCACTACGATTTGGTACGGACAAGAAAAGTACAGTAAACAAATTACGATCTATTTTCCGGGTGAGATCAATAACTTAAGCACATATGGAAGAGTACCACCTCTCTTGCGACGCCGTGTAGGACTATGCTGATACGTTGAGGGTGCTGTGGGTGCGATGGCTGTCGGCGGCGGGGAAGAAGACTTTAGACGGCAGACGGCCGGGTCGGGGGATATATCATGTTGCCGTGGACGAGGCGGTCGTAGGAGCGGAAATGGCAAGGTGGACGACGGTGCCGATGAAGCGAGAGGAGGCGATGAAAGGATGCTGGTCCAGCGCCGTGGATGAGAGACGTCCATCTCTTGTAGTGGACGACGAGGTAGGGGTAGCGTCTTCGGCAAGGTGGAGGATGGGGTGGCGGACGGAGGAGGCTGGCTGCAGTGCGGAGGTTGTCGTGCCGCCGACGGTGTATGAATGGGGAAATGGAGGGGAGGGGGGATCTCAAACTTTGGGACGCGCTTCTCTGAAATGGGGGAAAGTTACGAACTTATCCCCCGTTTAAAATTTCGGACATCGCGTCGGTTGGGGATAGGACGGTAATCTCGCATCTCCCAAATATTTTCCGGTAACTATTTCGGGCAAGGAGAGGGTGTTGTTCCGCCCACGGTTGGCGCCCATGGTGTATTAACGGGGTTGACAGGTAGGGCGGTTGTGTCACGTCTGATGGAAGTTACACATCTGCCCCTATTTAAAATATTAGCCTACATCGATTTCGGACGAGGAGAGTTTGTTTTGCCGCCCACCGTGTATGAATGGGGAAATGGAGGAAGAGACACATGTCTTTCGGATGAGCTTGAATCAAATGTGTTTTGCCGCCCACGTTTG
Organism: Triticum aestivum; assembly: GCF_018294505.1. NCBI lineage: Eukaryota > Viridiplantae > Streptophyta > Magnoliopsida > Poales > Poaceae > Triticum > Triticum aestivum. The sequence goes on from NC_057801.1 coordinate 186,926,125, forward strand.
GCGCCCACCATGTCTGAATGGGCTCAGAGGCCGTCATGTCATGTCTGATTGAAGTTACTAGTCTACCCCTATCGACAACAGTGTAAATCCGGTCGGTAAGGATGGACTCAGTGTCAGGGGTAGACAGTAATTTCCATCTCGCAAACACTTGCTTCGGGCAGCCCACAAATTATAGTGGGTGTTTAGCCGCTTCGTTCAAAACTTGGGAGAATTAGCATTCACGTTTTCCCTGGGACCTGACAAACTAAATTCAAATCCAATTGGTATTCGATTACGAATATCCACAGATAATTATACATTTTGTTATTTATTTCTTCAACACCACAACAAAGATTTATTCCACCTTTATATATGATTATGATTTAGAAATGCTGTGATCTTTGAATTCAGTAGGTTGGATACACTCTGATTCAAACATTTATTTCATCCAATACAATATGCTCACATGAAAAACAGTTCACCTTATGTCAATCATACAAGTACTGAGGATTACCTCGCCTAAAAAATTCGGATCATTACAACACATGGACAACATGGAATTCCGGACAACATAGGGGGTCTTGTAACATAATCCATTCAGAGACATGACACAACATGCAAGTACAATAATCTAATGACAATTTCAACTGGTATCTAAAGAAGAACAGGGATTACCTTGGGCTTCAGATAGCAGAAATAGCAGGACCTCCTCCGTCTTCAAATGCAACATTCTTACTTCCTCCAATTCTTGGGTTGCTTGCATAATACGTGCCGCTAATTCCGTAATTTCTAGCCTCAAGATAAAGATTACCTCATTCATGGCAGCCACACCATTTCTTTATGCCTCTAGTAGAGCCTCAAGCACTATAATATATGTGCTCAGACTGCTCTCCGGTGGGGTTGCCTCTGAACTGGTACCATCTGGTAACATGGATGACGCACTGCTTCCACAAATATATTCTGGGGTTGTACATTGTGTCCTAGTGTGAACGGCATCCTGAAAGGTTTCCGCTGGACATAAGTAAGAGATAGTTATCGTATGATCCAGGCAGTAAGCTTACATGGTAAACGACGGACGAATTATTGCCGAGCATTGCAAACTATATTTGAATGGTTCGAAGCAGCATCAGCCGAAAAGAAATTAAAATGGTAAGATGAAACTAGGGATGTAAGTGGCAAATAAACGACATCCGCCAGTCCCATCTAGTTAGTTTTTGCTACCTCCCTAGTTCATTTTCCTCAAAAAACAAAAACTCTTCTGAACTATCATACCACTAGTGGACTTTAATCAGGATTAAACGGGACCCAGTTGACATCCCTAGTTTAAAGGGAGTGTACAACCGCTATATTTAAGTTGCCAATGCATCTAAGCAGTTGAAATAATCCGAGAAAGCACTTAACAGTGTGGCCTCATATAAACTATGAAGACAGTCTTGTGATGAAGTTGAGAGGAAAAGTAAAGGACTCAAATGAAATAGGCATGCATTTCTTTACGATAGTACAACAGGCACTGCTGACATATTGGCCAACTCAGGTATAGCGTAACAACAAACAAGCATTCGAATCAAGCAATACAACAAAGCAGACAACTGAACTATTTCTAATTTGGTAGGATTACACATTGAGGGCACAAGCCAAGAAAGCAGCCCACTCGCATTACATTTCACATGTACTAAAACACATTGGCTTACCATATGTTGCTGTGAAGCCTAGCTGCTGTTGCAATGTTCTTTGAAAATATCGTCAGCATCCCGTGGTTGCAAATCTAGTTGTTGTAGTTTATTCTGCACCATCTTTTTAGTTAAAATTAATTTTAATCGCATGCACTGGTCTGAATTGATCATCAATGGTTCATCAAAACTAATGAAAGAAGGGTGTGTGCATACACGACAATATATCTGCTTCCCTCTATTTTTATGCTTGTTCGAGGTGTCGGCCCCAAAAGAACAAATATTTTGTTTGATGGGGTTGGCAGCTCCATAATTAATAGAAGCATCAAATTAGTCATGCAACTTGGGAAGATCAAGAACACACAAACAAGTAATGAACAGAGGCTCGGAGCAGTGATGTAATAGCTAGCATCAGAAAATGTAGGCTAAAACGAACAAAAAGCAGTGGAACCACATGCTAGTTTGCTGATGTGTAATTAAGCATAGAGAACATTAACCAGTCTGATGGAACCAACAGGTGGCATCAGAACAAAACTAAAGCATATTAACTATACTAGTATGTATGCACGTGCAATGCACGTCTTAAAAGAATGGAGTGATTTTGGAGTGTGACTCGAAAAAAGTATAATGGAGTGATTTTGATAAATGGAATTCCACCCACAATTGTTTTTAATATTCACAAAAAAACTGTACATTCACATCTAAAATACTGGAGGTTTATTAAAAAACTATATGTTACTCTATTATTTTTTCTTCACATTCTCCTCCCAAACCTTCTTATCTGGGCTCAAGTCGTCATGCGCTCAAGCAGTAATATAGCCCATGAGGCATCGCATATGGGCCATTTTTTTCCTGGAAGGGCCACATGAATATTTTAGAACACAGCAGAGGCAACAACAGTCTACCATTCATGGCGAATCCGGCTGATCTTAGCCCTTGGATTTTGGAGACCAACGGTTATGATTGATGCTCTGGATCCATCTCAAAACTGGTACACTATATAGTAGTATAGATATAGATATAGATGTGCAATGGTATGTAATTTAGCACATGTAACATGTTCACTGCCAGAAGTATGGCCCTACAGGTGCAAGCAGAATAACGCGTCTCATGTAAAACTGAATGATGCCCTGAAGAAATTCAAAGGTGCGGTGCTTATGCTAGGAAAGCGAACGTAGGCGCCAGCCATTGGATGATAATACCTGATTCTCAGCGGCATATGGGTATCGTTGGCATACTTGATAGCTAAGGATCGTCGATGGTGCTTGTGTTGCGGTTGAGTTTGGGTCGGCTGTCGCCGTCGCTGAAGTGGCTCCGGTGCTACGGTTGCGGCGCCTGTCGACATACAAGAAAGCTCATCTGTGGTAAGTGAACAGTTGCACGATAAAGAGAAAAACCAAAGGAGTACAAATCGAAATAACCTGATGAGGCTGCGGCGTCGGTAAAGCAGGGCCGGTGGAGTTAAATATGGCGTCCGTGGAGTGGGTCCGGTGCGGTGGACGAAAGCTTCGGCGGGCGCGTTGTATAGTGCTTTCGGTGAGGCAGATCTGTTGCCGAGGACGAGGGCTTGTATGAAGGGCCAGCGAAGGGGCGGGCGAGGGAGTCAGTGAAGGGCCTACGCCATGGTGGACGAGGGCGCCGGTTAAGCAGATCCGGTGCGGTGGACCATGATGGCGGTCAAGGAGATCTGGAGCGGTGGACAAGCCAGTCACTGAAGTAGCTCCGGTGAAGTGGTGAGTTGGCAGTTGGGGGTTCCAAGGTGCGGAAGGTAGATCCGGCGGGGTGTGAGGTCCACCACTGTGGCGGAGGACTAGATTCGGCGGCCTGCCGTGGTTGGGGGGTCGGGGAGGGGAAGGGGAGGGGCTCTGGGGAAGAATGTTGGGGGTAAAGAGGGGAAAACAATGGAGTTACCAAAGCAGTCCTTTTCTGTTCATGTGGCAGGGGTAAAACAGGAATATCGCACGGCTAAACTTTCGGGTGCGTGATATTTCGAGGTGATCGGGAAGTTTGAAAGCTTTTGGTGCCTAAAATTGTAAGTATTCTGCTCTCGTACGGCCGACTATGATATCATGGCCGACAATTTGTTTGTTTTGCACGCAAAAAAAAGTGCAAGTTTTGAAAATCAATGTCTCCAACTCGAAACTTAGATTGTCCATTCAATTCAAATATGGATCATTGAGCTACTACAAGCAAATACCATCATACGGTCCAATTCAAATGAAATTCCAAATGTGTTTATCCTAAATATGATGACAAAAGCAAAAATGTGTATGTGTATGAATAAAGTGAATGATTATAAAGTTTGAACATGCCCGTATGTGTATATCTCTAGGTTTGATATATGAATTTGAAATCACGAAATTCCGGCTTAAAAATGTACCTCCGTTTAAATGAATTACAGAAGCTAATGATGGAGTCGAATTCCAAAATTCCAATCTTAGGTTTCTAATTCTGGTACATCAAGGTATATCACGCATGTTCAAAAGTATCGTTATCTCATAGTACAAATTGTGAAACAAATTGATTAACCATGAGTGCACAATATCTCAATTACGCTAAAGCCCCTCAAATATAGACACCTCACTCTTTATCTGAAGTCACCCCCACCACCACCACCACACACACACACACACATAGAGAGAAGTCGTTCTCTCCCCCAGACACCAACACACGAGCACATTAACACCCCTCTCTCTTGTAAAGTCCGGACCCCAACATAGGTCTCCTGGGCATGCACACATCTCTTCCCTCACTCTCTAGGTCTCCCGCTATCTCTCTTACCCAAGCACACGCACTATGTAGAGTGTATATTTCCCATACACACAAAACGTCGCCCCCAAACGTCTATCTCCCTAGTTATGTGGTTCTCGCACACTCACCTCACACACCACCCCCACTTCAAACAAGCACACTTTGTCTCCTTGTGCACCACTCTCCTCTTTCTATCTCTCCCACATGCGGACCCGCCCTAGCTCCTTCCCTGTATACATATATGTCATGACTCTTTGCATAGCTCCCTAATGTATAATCGTTCTCGATTTCGCACATTGTTCTCTACACCATCTATTCTAGATCTCTCATGAAGCCCCTATCACACACATGATGACTCGCTTCCCCTGCGTCTCCGTTCATAGGCCAATTTCGGATAACATCAACACTGTCTCCCTATCTATATGTCATTTATGGACACAAAAGACCCCTCTCGCCCCCTCTCTTCCTCTCTCTCTCTCTGTCTATCTCTCGTCGCTAGCTCTCTCTTTCTCTCGCTCTCACACCCCTCTCCCACACACACACTCGATGTCTCTTCCAAATAGTCTGCTCCCCCACCCGCACCCGTTCTATCTCGCTACTACACATGTCACACCATTCCACCTTCCCTTATACTAGGTTTACATAATCAGTGGTCTCTCTACTCCACATACACTCTCTCCCTGTCACACACAAACGCGTGCACAAACACACACAGACACGCACAAACACCCATTTATCTGGATCCTCATCTCTCCCCATATCCGCATGTGTATCTCACACACTCACTCTCTAATTATGTATATGTGTCTCCACGTTACACAACACAAAGCCCCATGTACATGTCTCTCTTTATCCTCCACACACATAGACACAAAGAATCTGTTATCATTGCCTCAGTCTCTAACATATCGCACACGCACTCTCTCTCTCTCTCTCTCTCTCTCTCTCTCTCTCTCTCTCTCTCTCTCGCAAACACGCTCAACAAGGGTTTCCCGGTGAATAACTTACCGTCTACTCATCAACAATCGTGTCAGTACGGCGAACACGAGACGTGAAAAAGAATAAATCTACACGTGCTTAGACCACCTAGTAGGACTAGAGCAAGCCAAAAAGCACGCCGCCGTCACCCCCTCCTTGTCGGCGACGGGAAAATATTTGTTTTACACAGCCGAGAAGTCATTGTGCTAAGGCCCTACATGTCGAGGCATTGAATAGAATGTAGATGCTAGTTTACGGAAGCAAGTATCGATAATACGTTTGTATCTCCATACTTATATTTCTTCTTTTATAAAAAACCAAGTTGGTGATGATGGTACGTGTGCCATCTTGCAATATAGACCGTCTGATCTATATCTGACGGATGGAAATTAAACTAAAAGATACCCGCACCCCTCTCCACATTTGCAGACAAGGCCTTCCCTTGTTCATCCTTATATCCAACAAACCTCATTGTTGAGCAATTAAGAAAGGAAGCCTCTGGAACAAACTGGCCTAGTGTTCGCTGCCGGCGTCGTCAATCCCCATGCCTCCGCTCAGTCCGACCACCAACCACCACCAGACCCAACTCCTCTTCACCTTATCTCATATTTCTCGAGATATCATTAGTTTCTACAGATGGGATTACTCCCACAAGGGTCAATCACAACAATTGTTTTTATAAAAAAATGCATCTTGATGTTTTGTTAATGCATGGATCTTGCTAGTACTCCTACACAAGACTAAGTTGGTGATGCTGGTGTGTCTGCCATCCGTCGTTTCTAACCATTAGATCTACATCTAACGATTGTGAGGTAAGTTGTTGCCTTTTCTCACCAACATCCCACTTGTCTACCAATTTGCAGAAAAACCCATAATTAGTATCTTAAAACCAACCACATCCCTCCCTGACCTCACCAAAACAGCCCAAGGAATATATTATAATTGAAACATAATATACATATGTATATCAAAATTAGGGTGTTTTGTACCAAGTTTGTTAATAAGTATTATTCTAATTATTATTCGTTGCAACGGACATGAACATTGCTAGTATTTCCAACCATGTATTTTTTTTCTAGTATTCCATAGTTTCGAGTTTTCCATCAAGATATTAGTCACTCATGGTTGATATTTAGTTTCAATCATGTACACATATGCACTATGTAACTAGCCTTGCTTATTGGCTTCCAAAGCTTAACTTCCACTCCTACTTACAATATGTAGAGTATTTAATAAAAAAATACCACTTTCAACCAGCCCTAGGAAGAATTTATTGTACAAAAAATAGCAAAAACATACCCAAAATTTCTTAATCCACGCCAAAAACTTCTAGTACTACCTAGTACACCTACCGATTAGGTTTGTTTAAACCCATTTATGACTGGGTTGGCCGACACGTCCGTGCTGATGAGGCAGCTTAAACCAACACATTTTGCTTGACCGTTGACACGAGGGACCCACATCTGACATTCTATCCTGTTATTCCCCCTCAAATCATTATTTTTCCTGAACATTACTTCAAACAGTACTGATGCGTGTTCGTTGGTGGCGCCGGTGATGAGCGAGTTGGCCGCAGCTCCGCCGAACGGGTCGGACGCTGCGCTGGCCTCCGCACGGGTTGGCAGGCTGGCCCGAGCGTGACTCACGAGCGAGCAAGCCGCCGCGCTGGCCTTCGCTTGAGCCAGATGGCTGGCCTGAGCGCGGCACGCGCGAGCAAGCCGCAGCGCTGCTGTGCCAATCTAGGTAGCAAACCTTGCAGACAAGCAGCTGGACGGAGCTATCTTGGCTAGCTAGCGGCCGCGAGCGCTGGACGGAGCTGGCATCCGGGCTGCCGCAACATGGGCTCCGCACCGCCGGCGGTTTTGACCTCGCCTTCTGCCGGCGGCGGTAGCTACGTCCCATGGCCGAGGATGACTAGGTGGACGGGCCGGAGGTAGGAGGTCACTCGAGGATTTTGGTTGGTAAGAGCATGTACAATGGTTGATAAGGTAGTCTTATCTTAAGTCTGCCACGTATGCAAGTGGTAGTAGTTTCTTGGCATTTTAGTGGTTTCTTGCATTATTAGGGGTTTCTTGTAAGGAACAATGTACGTACTACTAGCGACAAAAACCGATTCTAGGTTGCGTTGTACTCCAACGAGTACTACTAGTGGTCGCGGGAGTGTATACCTCATTTTGTGGGTTCGATCCCGGCCGAACGCATGGCGGCCTTTTAAAAAAAATAGTACTAGTACTACACTTCGTTGCGAGCCAATATTTTACACGGGTAGTTTGAGTTTTGAAGTCAAACGGACGTGCGGCCCCACAATCTGGGTGCACTGGACAGCCTAGCCACATGAACGGGTTTTCCTTCCCAGCATCCCGTGGCTCACGTGCTCGCCCTAGCCGCACCTCGCTTGCAGCTTCCTCATTAGCTAGTAGTAGCATATTTAAACTAGTGCCTCCGAATTAAGCCCGAGGAGCCGGAAAAGCCCGGCGGGGCATTGGGAACTATGCAATATGGCTCTGTACTACATGTAAAGTGATGTACTACTAGTACTCTATAGCTTGTGGTGTTCCACGCATGGACTTCACTCCATTATCGGCTCTACTACTAACAAAAGCTTTGCTTCATCTCATTCATAAAGAAGGAACTACTAACAAAGTTCGATGAGATCCATTACACCTCCACAAATGGAAGCGAAAATCCTAGTCTCGCTGTATCAAATAATTAAAATGTTCTGTCCCCGCAGACCGCAGTAACCATCGCTGATAAACAGGCTGCTAGTGTGTGCGTGACAGGAGCGGCTGAGTAGGCCAGCTACTCCTACGTGAGAGGAGCGGCTGAATATAGCACCGAGAGTACCCACTAGGCCACTACGCAGGTGTACTTCCCCTGCATTGATAGTACATCGATGGTTCTACAGAACAGTAGTACCCTCCACTTCCAACTGTAGCTCCTTGGCCCTGAGATTCAAGAGTTCAAAACTGGTGCACTATACTAGACTAGACTAGACTAGAAGTGCAGTACATCGCACTAATACTCGTAGTTGAGAAAAGTAGTACTGGTACTGCTATAGTATGAGTACGTCCTCCTCCGTCACATAATGTAAGACGTTTTTTGACACTAGTTGGCGTGTACAAAAAATGGCAGAAACATACCCAAAATTTCTTAATCCACGCCAAAAACTACTACCTAGTGCCAAAAATTTCTTCTAGTGCTATTATTTACAGTATAATGCAATCCCATTTCCATAATGCTAGTACTAGTAGTAAATAGTAATAGCCTCACCATTTCGCTGAGGAACGATCTACAGTTGGAAGGGACGAGGCCCTGCGGTTACTACGCTCTTATCTCCTCCTCGCCAGTTCCCCTCCCCCCGAAGAGAAGGCAGTTCGTCGCTGCTCCCATGGATTTGCCAGGCGGTTCTCCTCCTCATCGGGGCTGGCAGACCTTGGACGACGATCCTCTGGGAGAAATCGCACGTCGCTCCGAAGTCCTCACCGCCGCAAGACTCGGTGCTTCCTGCACCAACTTTTTCAAGACGTTGCTTAAACAGGTTTGGGAAAAAGCCATGCTTGTTGGTCTTCCATGCGTCCTCGAGGAGAAGGTTCTTCTATGGGACAATCCTTCGAACAGTCCACCGCTCCCTGGCCATGGTTGCACGTTGACTCTGATAGAGTTGCCGACGTTGAGAGGTAGTCGGATTTTCTCCGATGAGCAGGTCAGTAATGGAGTTTGATCATGTAGTACTTAGTTATTCCATTTCCATCCCGTAATTTCTCCTCTGCCCACCGTCTTATATATAGGTCTAGCTCGGTGCCAATGAATATTGGCTTGCATATCTCCGGCCGGATACCACCATCATTTTGCACAACATCCACAATAGTGCGGCTGTTCCGGTAGACCCCTTCTCCACCATTGGGATCGGCTTTCCGGACTGGCTGGGCTTGAATACGTATGATGATGCCTACATGAGATTGAAGAAGATAGCAATTGCAGACCCACCGACAAAGCCACACAGCTACGACGATTACTATCTCATCGCGGTGTTCGACATAAGGATTTCCATCAATGCAAGACGCAGTAACGGCACAGGCTGGCGCATGTTGGTGGCGGCAGATTTGTACCCCTACACATTCGAAGACGCCGTGCACCATCTAGGCCGCATCTTTGCGGTGACAAGCCAGGGGACTTGTTTCATCTGGTCGCCATCCTACGGTACGGGAGATTACAAACAGAATGCACAAACCATCATTTGCATCCCTAACGGTACTCCATTATTTTGCAGGGACCAGTCATCCCCCGATCAAAATAAGATCGCCGATCCTGGATGTGCATTTGCATCCGCGATTCGGTCTAACCTGGAACCTTGTAGCTGACTTTGGCATATTGGGATCAACTATCTTAGCAGTCGTTACCCATGGTACCACTGATGTGCAACATTGTCACACAATCTACCACGATCGTACTGTCACCATCTACCCAGGTATTCCATTTTTTAACCCTCTCGCCTTCTCTTTCATTGTTGTACTAGTAGTATACTTAGTACTACTAGTAGGAGTACTTTTTACCTTGGAGGACGCGTATAGCTAGCTGGGCCCTTGAAGACTTGAACCCACTAGCTGCCACCATTTTTGTTTTTCCATGTCTTACTATCTCATCCATGTAGCCAAGAGTGGCTATATATAATAAGTCGGTTATTTTACTTCCTCTATACCGGAGTAGTACTATTTGCTGCATAGTATTACTGACCGCCATATTTGAGCACAACATTATTATGCATGGACCTTGACTATGTACGTCACCATGTGTGCAAATCTGGGATACCGCGTGTACCAGATGAACGGCGCCGAGTTCGACCCCCGTGATGCTACGTGGGTGCCGAGGAACACTCTTGGAGAGTACTCACTTTTCATCGGGGACAGCTACCCCATTGGGAAGCGGATGCCACCTTCCGTGCATGACACAGAAGGCCTGCCGTTCATGAAGCATGGTTGTGTCTTCATTGCGCACCGCCGGATGAACGACATGCTGGGACACGCTATCCCTAATTTATGCCGCTTCAGCTTGGATGAGTCTCCATCATGTGGAACCGCACTAGAAAGATGTGACAATGATTCCCGTTGCCCACCGCTATGGATCGTGCCATCCATGAAGAACACCTGGGACTGGAACCTGGAGGAGGACATGCATGTAGCCCATCTATAACGTGTAAGTGGAGTACGGTAATTGTGAACGGTAGCGCTGTGAATATATGTAGACTAGTCATGCACAAATTTATCACATGAATTGGAGATGAACTTGTGTGGCATACTGGCATTTGTCCTTTAGAATTTATTACTAGTAAATGTGTTATGTGCACGTGCAACTTGTGTGGTTGTTGCATGGGCTCGAACATGCTCTTTGAGAAAAAAAAGGTGGCACAGCTTTGGATATACGTGACATGGCGGCATCATACAGTAGCATCGTTCGCTATAGTTGTAGTACACTCTTACTAGGATGACAACTCCTATACAACCTTGCGCTTGGCTCTTTGCCTCTTTGGGAGGTTCAACAGTTCGTACTCGTGTGAACCTTGCACTTGCCTCTTCGACTCTTCGGAAGGTCCAAGAATGATGATACTACAGTACAATATGCGTCTGGTAATCTGACACCGATTGAACTGCTGCACATCCACTGCGAGGGCGAGGGCGAGGGAGAGGAAGAGGGAGAGGGCGCTGTAGTCAAAACCCTCTCCTCGTCCTGCGAACCACCGCGCGCGTGGGCGAGGGAGAGGCGTAGTAAGCAAGCTTCTCCTCGTTTGGCGAGTTGACGGGACACATCAAAGCAGTACTAGTACTAGTAGTAGTCCATACTGCGTCCTTTCCGATTAATATGGCTTAATTTGAAACAAGAAAAATACACTGCCGATCAACGTATGTAACAATACGCTCTTGACGGTCACTATATATAGTTTTGCTTCGATTATATGATCACTAGCTCATCGTAGAGCACCGTATTGCACCCTACTAACCGGCCACATAGTCGACGTGGCACTTTGTTGACTGGTTAAATTGTCACCTGGTTTCTGGGTCCCACCTGTCAGGTGGCGGAGCAAAGAAATCAGTTAAACAAAACTTTACGCAGGCGCCACACGAGTCCAACCCTTGCGCCCGAACTGCCCTAGCTGTGTATGTGAGTGCATGCACGTGTCCTACCTCGGCCTTCCAACAAAGAGTGTACATCGGCTATAAAACAAAGAGTGTAGTAGTACATGATGTACATCTACACTTCCAATGCATTTAGCCTTTAATCTACTCCCTCCTTTCTAGTTTATAAGGCTCAATTCAAAAATCTCACCATCCAAGGTAGATGGTGAGTGGTGGAATACTTTTTGTAGTTTGCAAAAGCACCTAATTAATGCTTTTGTTTTTCTCAAAAAATTATGTTTATCAATGCATTAATTGCAATGCATGCATGCATAAAGTACATGCATTGGTCAATTTTCTCTCAATACTTGCATGCAATGATTTATGCACCTTGGAATCTGAACATGTGATGGGAAACAACCAAATTGAGCCTTATAAAATTGGAAAACTAAAATTTTGAGATAAGCCCTATAAACCAGAAAGGAGGGAGTAAATCGATATTGATTGACTAATGCACCAACTTGGGCTGTAGGTATAGGCTACATGTCTATCCTTAATTACAGCATGAAACGAGCTTCATTTAATCTTCTTATCTCCATGGTCGCATGCACACATAAGTCTGCTACTTTTGGGCGTTAATTATACCCTGGTCAATGTGTAAATCTCTAAATGTACAGTCTTTCACGGACGTAGGGAGTAGGTTGAGCACTTGAGTGTGACTGTGTGTGTTGCGTCGTGTGCTGTGTGCCGCATGGGTGCGTGAGTGTTGCGTGCGTCCATGTGGATTACATGTGAGTGTTGCATGTTGCATGCATGCATGCATGCATGGGGCTTATTCCCTCCCATTGACATGTTCATATTTCAAACTTCCTCTGTTCCCTCCATATGGTGATACTCTCTCTGTTCCCAAATACTCCAGTACGGAGTAAAACCTTCCCTCTGTTCCCAAATACGGAGTATTTGTCTTTCTACAGATTTCAACAAGTGACTAGATACGGAGCAAAATGAGTGAAGTGAGCGTAGAGGCATAGGGATACTGTAGAAAGGTAATCCTCGTGATCCATCATTCCCCATCTCGGTCAGAGAGAACTATTCAACTAGTCTTCATAGTGAAGTGACAATACACGCTACAGCAGATGGGGCACATAATTAATAAGCTGAACCAGCATGTTGGTGTTGCTAAATCAGCCTTACCCAGTACTACCATCATGTTTGCCAGTAGAGCATGCTTCCGCAAATACGCCTACGCACCTGTGTCCTCCATTAACTGACATATGGGCCCTCTTGTGGTAGACTCACATGTCATTGGTGTAACTATTTACACTCCGGAGGACGGTGCCTATATCCTGGTAGGAGTACTAGTAGAATTGAGATTTAATGCACTTTCTTCCCCATCTTCCACTCTTCTTCCTCCTCTCTTCTTCTTCCTCGTCTCTTCCCCATCGTCGGTCGCACACCATTTACCCCCAATCACTACTCGCTCGCCCGCCCACGCCATCTTCCTTGGTAGCTCGCGCTTACCATATCCCCCCGCTCACTGCTCGGCCACACGAGGAGAAGCTTCTTCACTCACCCGCCCGAATCCACTTCCCCGCTGGCTCGCAGGAACCGAAAACCCCAATGGCAGAACTGACTGACACACAGAGCCGCGATTGGAATTCCCTCCCCGATGTTCTCTTGAAGCAGATCTGTAGTCGTAAGGACCTACTCAGCACCGTCCATCTGGCCACATGCTCGATGTCTTTGTACCGTCTACTCGTCTGCAACTGGCTGGCTCTTTTCAAGACAACCTGCTTGCTGATGCCCGATCCTCGCAGGTGGCCCAGACACTGACTTGACGATCCTACGGAGGTTGCCGTGTTGCCCCTCGACATGCTACCACTACCCGTCCACCTATCCTTCATGCACGGCCACTACTGGGCGGGCATGAAGGCCAACTGGATCGTCCTCATCCACCACACCGGTAGTCTGTGGTGTCTCGTGGATATCTACACCCAGCGAGAGATCACCCTTCCATCGTTGGATACCGCCGACATCGAGCCTCGCGGCCCGCCGGACACTCCTGCCTACTACGCACGAGACGCGTCAAGCTTTTGGCTCAACCTCTGTTTGCAGAAAGTTGTAATCTGCGAAGTGCCCACACCATCAGAAGACTACATGGATTACAAGCTCATTGCCTTGTTCAACATGGGATTAGTCTATCTGGAATCCGGTCTCCATACATGGTTATGGCTCATCATCAATAATGTTGAGGCAACATTTATGTCTGATGCTATAATGCACGATAACATCGTTTACGTGGTCAACACACAGATTGGCTGCCTATACTGGTGGAATCTAACGTCGTGTAATTGTTCTATCTCATCTCATCTTTACCTTATGAATACGACTGCCTGTTCATTTGTTACAAATTTAGAATGCATAGCATGTCTATAGCCACATCATTGCTATATGTTCCTCTCATTTCCTAGATTTTTATGACCACACATGTTATTGTTAGAGTTGATATGAGAACAATTGGCATCTAATGATTGTTAGAATACATATTATGAGCATAACATCATGATTGCTATATGTTACTCTCGTTTACTAGATTTTTTTAACAACGCATGTTATTGCTTAGAGTTGATATGAGAATAGTAGTAGTAAGTGCTATGGTAGAATATGAGTAGGCGCTGTCATAGCTATTTTCCTCTCATTGTTACATGATGTTTGAACCATGACATGTTGCTAGAATATGAAAGCCATTGGCTTATTTTTTGAACTTGGGGTATGATTATGACCACGACATTGCAATTCTCTGTCTATGATATGTGTCACTGTTATAATAATCTTAATTCCACACATACTCTGAACATGATTGTTTATTTTTGTCCTTTTGGTCTCCAATTTGAATTGTTGCAGCAGACGCAAATGCGATGGCCTTCATGATTCCAGGACCTGGAATCATACCAGCCGATGGGTGCTGGTTTATCGCTCGTTCAGCTGACGGCAGTTAGTTGATGCTCATTCGCACATACCAAATTGACCAAACCATTACATCAAACCACATGGAGTACAATGTGTGGGGCGTTCGTGACATTGATGGCTATGGCTGCTTCGTGTTCGATAAAGATCCCAGCTCCGTTGGGCCAGGCGTACTCAACTGGAGGCGAGTTTACAGTCTCGGCAACCACTCCTTGTTCCTCGGGCTCAATTATCCGATCATCCAACCAATCATCGATCATATCACCAGCGATGATTGCTATGCTATGCAACTTCCATTCGCGAGGGGGGCTGTGTTTACACATCATACCATGGGTTTCATGAATCACCATATCCACAGATTCATCGACACAACTTGTTGCTAGGTAATCTTCAGTGTGTGAAAGGCATCAAGCTTCCATGCGATGGATGGCTTTTGCAAACCCGACATGCGGCGATGTGGTTCATGCCAACAGCAAATATGCCCAACTTGATTCGTGCTGATATCTAGACTGAGCCATATATTCTGCTGCTGTAGCACGACCCTCTTTTGTTGGATATTATGTACTGTTGTTACTTTGAAGCACTCCTCTGGTTTGAAGGATAGATACCTTCCTGGGATCAAGTGCATCCTAACGCACCTGCATAGGATGTACTGATAATGATGATGGAGATGCTGTGCAGAAGCCATATATATACATATATATTAGTTAGGCTTCAAGTGCGTACTTGTTAGTTAAACCTATGTATAAATTGTGACACTAAATATGACTAGTAAGTAGTACAGTAGCAGTAGTAGTATACGTCGGTCAAATTATTCATCATGTCCACACATTGAATTGATGTGACAACACACTGCGCGTGAGGTGACACAAGAATCCCGGCGGCGTGTTCGGGTATTCCGGACTTCAGATTTGGAGTACCACTTATCTGTTGAAATCTTTTTTTTCAAAACGGAGGCAAAAGATTTGCCTCATCCATTAAATAAGAGGAGAATAGAGTTTAGAGTTTTTACAAGCGCCCTTGCAAAATGGCTTGGCAATTACTCTCGTACAACTGTCAAAGAAGCGCGAGTTTTTACTCTGTCGAAATCTTTCATCATTCACTTAAAACAGTCGATTGGTCATACATTGAGGACCATATAACTGGAATTACTGATGCAAGTCGAAGAAGGATTGGCCGGTGCTGCCGACTGGCGTCAAGTTTGATCCCATGGATCAGGAGCTGATCAAGCACCTTGAGGCCAAAGTGAGTGTTGACAGCGCAAGATTTCAGTCTCTCATCGATTTGTTCATACCAACCATCGACAACGAGCACGACATATGCTACACCCAACCTGAGAAACTTCCAGGTAAGCACCGATCGGCCGTCTACTTGCACAAACATATTCCTTTGTTTATAGCTCTATTTTTCTTTTTAGACGCAGACCTGGTGAAACAATTACAATTTGACAGTTAATAAAAAGTGAAACAAGTGACTGCAACATGCCAAATATGTTATGAAAATGCCAACTAGGTACACTAAAACCTGTATTCCACAATACTACACGTATCACACTGAGTGGCCTAAGGAAGCATTTCTTCCAGCGCAATTCCAGGGCGTTCAAAAGGGGCACGTGGACGCGTTGCAAGATACAGTCAGAGTGCGGCACGCACGCAATGTGGCACAAGACCGGCAATACCTTGCCTGTGATGGTCAACGGCTGGCAGACGAGCAGCAAAAAAGGTTCTGGTGCTGCAACACCAACAAGAACTTCGACCAGCAGAGGACCAACTGGGTGATGCACCAGTACCACATCGGGGACCTGGAGCAAGAGAAGGAGTGGGAGCTGGTCCTCTGCAAGATTTTCTACCAGACGAACACTAGGGCCAGGAGTAGTTTGGTATTGGTAGTTGTACTACCTTGTCGTCCGCAAGTTGGTATTGTTGTTAACGATCTTTTGGTATGAACTTGCATTTGCTTACAACCATCATGCCGAGGGTCGACGTGGATATAAAGCTGAATCATTTGTTTCGAAACGAATTCTCAGGCACCTGATTTTTATTTGATGGGTAGCATAAGCACCCGCCGTTCGAATTCCCAGTTCTGCAGTTTTTTCGAAACAAGTGCATGCACTTATTATCACGATAAAAAAATATCTGTGTTGCGTCAAAGTTATCAGTCTGTGCTTGCAGAATTCTCTCGTTTATTAAGCACGTATATTGTTTTTTCAGGTCGAGCAAGTTTCAACTGGGCTGTAGACTGACCAGAGCAAGTTTCAACCCAGCCCATGACGACAACGGGGCACAAAGATCCAGCAGGTATCTACTGGCCTCTGGCCCGCCAGCGTTAGTTATATTTTGTCTTACAACGTCCACAGGCAGTTTTGTTACTGAATCAAACACACAACCCAGTTCTATTTTCCTCTTGAAACGTATTTTCTACATCCGTTTTCTAATCTCTACCTATAGTTTTACTAGTTCATATACACGTATCATTGTATTGAAAACACATAAAATTCCCTTTTCATATTTACATCCTTATTTTTGTTGTTTTTTCCCACCCAGCGCTGATTTTTTTACCACCGGTTTTCCCTTAAACCAATTGAATTGTCCCACGTCTTATTTGCTTACAAAAACAAAACGATTTTTTTGGCAAATCAATAAGTTCTTAAAAAAATATTTATCATTTCGGGATTACAACAGTTTGGACTCCACCGAAATATGCAAAATAAGGTTGAACTTTTTGAACGTGGTCCTGGGCAGAAAATGGGCTATAATAAATTACTTAAGAATTAGAAAATGGGCTGAAAATTATAAAAAAAAGAAAATGGGTTGTAAATTGTAAAAAAATAGCAAATGGGCTTTATGTTGTCTGCCACAGATTTGGAGGCTGACTTGTGGGCCTACTAAGTTCATGCGTACACAAGGTTTCTTAAAAAAGAAACTTAGTCAACAATCGACTCTACCAGCGTTAGACCGTTAGATGTCAATCTAACGGCAATCTTGCTTCTTCAGTCTCTGATCTTCCTGCCCCAGCCGCCCAAACCAGTGCCATCGGAACCGCCTGCTCCCGCCTCCCGTGGCCGGCAATGTTGCCGGGCAGGCCTCACGACCCCATCATACTCGCATCCCTGGCCTGTCTATCCCTCTACTCACCCACACCTCCTATTATTTTCCGGCAACGGCAGCCGAACCAGTCAACCCTTGTAATCTCCACTGCGTGGGCAGCCACTACCGTGTCTTCGCCGGCTCCCTGTCGTTCCCTTTGTAGGCCTCACCGTCGTCCACTGCCCTGGTGCTCTCGGCGCGGTGTGGTCAACGATGTCCATCCAACGGCCGTAGTGCTTCTTCAACCTCTGGTCTTCTTGCCCCAGCCGCCCAAAGCAGCGTAGGTCGTGTCGCATGCTCCTGCCTCCCGTGGCCGGCTGTGCTGCCGCTGAGGCCTCACCGTCCCCATACTACTCCCACCGCTGGCCAGGCCATCCCTCCACTCACCCACTCCCCCTGTTATTCTGCGCCGACGGCAGCCTCACACCGCAGCCGAACCAGTGAACCCTCATACTCCTCTTTGCGTGGGCTTCCACTGTCGCGTCTTCCCCGGCTCCGCGTCGTCCCCTTCCTAGGCCTCGCCGTCGTCCACCGCCCTGGTGCTCTCGCCGTAGCGTGGTCAATGTGGTCAACGATCGACTTCCATCGGAAGACTACTATACGTGGAGAGGCTGACAGCTGGGTCCACGGCAGCCGCAAGGAAGTGCCTCCTTATTACGCGCAAAATAATTATTCCTCCACCTGACAGCAGGGACCCACCGGACGGGCCACCAGTATTTCCCGGAAAAAACGTTTCCCCCCTGACTGCTGTGACCCACCGGACGGGCCACCGTATTTCGCAAAAAAATGTTTGCCCCTGACTGCTGGGACCCACCAGACGGACCACCGTATTTCGCAGAAAAAAACGTTCCCCTCGTTGTCTGCTCGGACCCACCGAAAGTGCCTCCTTATTACGGATAGAAAAATGAATACTCACCCTGCTAGCTGGGACCCACCATGGTGGGAGGCTGACTTGTGGGCCTACTAAGTTGGGTCCATGACAGCCGCAAGGAAGTGCCTCCTTATTACGCACAAAATAATGATTCCTCCACCTGACAGCAGGGACCCACCGGACGGGCCACCGTATTTTGCGAAAAAAATGATTCGCCCCCCTGACTGCTGGGACCCACCAGCTACATCTTCGCACGCAAGGAAGTGCGTCCGAAAAAAAAACGATTCGCCCCCCTGACTGCTGGGACCCACCAAATACATCTTCGCAGGCAAGGAAGTGCCTGACAGTCGGGACCCACCTGGTCGAAGCGTACATAGCATTGTCATTCTGGTCGCGAACGTGTACGTACATACTGGTCGATGTAGAGGCGCACATGTGTCGTAGATGTAGAGGCGTGCACGTGTCATAGTAGAGGCACACACGTAGCATGTACACGTACGTACAGCGACGAGGGTGCAAGAAAGAAAATACAGCCACATACGTACATACGGGCAGGGTCTCTAACGCCCATCGCGCATACGTACATGGCTGGGTCGGAACGGAGAAACAGTGTCGTCGTCGTGTTCATGGGGAGCCAACCGGCTGGGTCGGAACGGAATGCATGGTCGTGTTCATCGGGAGGGCTTGGACAGAGCAGGCGATGGAAACGAGGCCTGGCGTACCGCAGAACATAGGAAACGGCCTTGTGTTCGATCGGCCACGTTCGAAACGGGGTCCTGCTGATCGGGAGGGCTGTGGCATACCGCAAAACGGACGAAACAGACCTCCTACGGTCGAAACGGGGGTCCTGTTGATCGGGAGGGGTGTGGTGTACCGCAAAACGGACGAAACAGACTTGTGTTGGAGCGCTACGGTCGAAATGGGGGTCTTGTTCATCGGGAGGGGCGTGGCGTACCGCCAAATGGACGAAACGGACTTGTGTTGGAGCGCTACGGTCAAAACGGG